>NW_026535783.1:38000000-38187500 GCF_028551555.1 Melozone crissalis | reverse complement strand
AAACCAAAACAAAGCAAAACAAGCAAAACAAAAAAAAAAACCAAAAAAATACCCACCTTTTCAAAAATAATTTATGGAACAAACACCCCTCTATCTGCTTTTCCCTAAACTTTTGAGCCATCTCTTCCTCAAAATCTGGCAACATAGGCCCAGAAAGGCTTTTGATGATCTTAACAAGACAACAATTTTGCTCTTCCAGCCATTCCCTACTTACTTGATCCTTCTGTCATGCTGCCATAAAGCCTGAGAGGCAAAATAATCAACTAGACAAAAGAATTAAATCAGACCAGAAATAGTCTTTATTTTTGCTGGGCCGATGACAGACATGGAAAGGGGGAGGAAACAATGGTGGACTAAACCAACTGCATGGGGGTAGGTAGGATCAAACCATTTAAAACATGTTGAATACAACAAAATATCAACTGAAGAATATTAGAACAAAAATGTATCACTACAGAATGACTTGAAAAAAATTCTACATTTTAAAATTCAGCTTTTACTCAGGCTGTTTTCCTGACCTAGACAGCCAATCTTAAAGCCTTCAGACATAGTACACCTCAGAAGATAGGTGAAAGAGAAGCACAACAGAGAGGTAGAGAGACAGGCTCCCATTCTGTGGTTGGGAGTTTCATATCAAAAGAAAAAAAAAAAAAGGAGGGGTAAGGACTGTTTGTTTCACACTTCCAGAACAGAGAAGTGAGAGAAAAGAAGTCCAATAGACCTCGAGGTAAGACTCCCACTGGGAAGCCACTGGATTCATACTCAATTTGAGGGATATCAAGAACTGATGCAGCTTCTCACAGAGAGTCCCTCAATGGTTGCTCTCTTTTCTCATCTTTCTCTTTTCTAATTTTTCTATTTGCACAAAGTCATGGATACCATGAAAACCCTTACTGCAATCAGGAGATCCCTTCTTTCAAGAAAGTGCGCATACCATACAGCATTATGAAAGACTGTCAGGTTGCTGCAAAATTATTTATTTTTTGATAAATCTATGATGGCTTTTACTCATGAACTTGTTCAGAGACTTGACATAAATAAAATATTACCCTTTATCATTACACAGTGACTGACTATACAACAATGATGCTATGAAAGTAACGAGATTGAGGACGACTGTTTGCTGAAGTTTCCATCTATTTGTATTTTGAGCTCTCAATATAAAGGATCAAAACAACATAGAATTAAAAAAAAGTTTTCTTGTTTCTCAACATGTATTAAGAATTTTTAGCGAAGACCGTATAAAATAATTTTTGATAAAATCTATGTTCGTAGCGTGCAAAAGGCAAAAAAAGACTTCATCCTTGGTAAACAACTAGTAAATGTTTTTAGACACAGTTTATTGGTAATCCTTTGTCATGTACCTGGGAATTTCTTCAGTCTTTCCTGGAGAGTCATGAAAAATAGACAATTTGACTTTAATAGAGTAGAACAAAAAAATTTTTTTTTTTTTCCTTGCAGTTTGCTGCATTCAAGAACAAAACCTTTAAAAATACATAAAATTTTGCAAGAGGCTTGATAACCTTATGAGTATTTGTAGAAACATAGGTACACATTTATGGTTCTTACTGCAAAACAGAAGCCTGGAATAGAGATATGCATTACCAGCAGAGTTCAAACACCCAGCCATCTCATAAAAATAATTGTTATACATATTTATTATGTACCTGGTCACTACAAACTTGAAAGACTGTAAGATCACAGCACTGCTACACTTATAAGAGAGAACATATGCTTTGCAATTTAAAGATCTACCAATTGGTATCAAAAGGCAAGACTTCTACAAATTCGAGCACAGAGCTTGTATGTTTTTTCAAACAACATAGCAAAAATTACCAGTTCTCCATCACCACTTCTTTCCCTTTTTTCTGACCTACAGCTGGTTACAAAAGTCCTCCTTAACATCTCAGTTGTTGAGAAGCAGTTGTTCCTTGTGTGTTTACCTAGAGTATCAGTGATAGGCATAGTGACTTCTTACTAAAAATACTTAGCTGTATAGTGTTGCTTGGTCCTTACTATGTCAGCCTAAGCACATATCTCTGAAATTGTACTATTCACTCATCTGGTCATCCCAGGCAGCCAGATAACTAACTATACAAAAGGACATAAATACCAGATGGCAGTAACAAGTTCAATGCAAAATGAGGATGTCACATCATCCTTAATAGTATCAGGAAGAATTTTTAAGTAAAAATTGCTATTAATAAAACAGTGAATACTACTACATTAAAGATGGATAACTCATAATATGCTGGACCACTGGAGCTCCAAATCTTTCAGGCTTTTAATCCTGACCAAGAAAAAAAAAGTAGTATTAGTGAGGATGAGGTTTTTCATGTCTCATTTAACTTGTAATTTGACAAGTAGTTCACTTACGAGAAGCTTTAAACATGTTGCTCCTCCAAGGCTTAAACACAAAATCTTTAAGTATATGCGAAATTGAGCCAATATAACTAAGTACTTGGGAACCCCCACTTACAATTTATTAATATTCCTGATTCTTGGAAAGCCTTTTTACTTTCAGAAGTCAGCACTTACAACATTCAACATTTGATATATTTGGTGCAAAAAAATTCAGTCCTGATATTTTGCTGTATTTATAGAGACATTTGAGGAGAACTAATTGATACCAATTTCCTTTAACTTATGTTTGGGAACTGTGATATGAAGACAAATTCTTTTAGCAAGAAAATGCAATGGTCAAGCAATAAGTTCCATCTTAAGAAACAATACAAACTTAAGGAGGAAGTCACAAGAGAATATAGAAAGAACCAGGTATGAGTGTCTTAGTTTGTGTCAGCAGTAAAGGACTTATGCTTCCAGCATGACAGAGAAAGACAGAGAAGTTTACATGACTGAAAAAAGTAGAAAACCTGATTTAGAAGGATGGATGACCCCTAAAGAACACAGAAGTGTGTAAGAGAATATGAATATTTTTATACTTTGTCTGTAACATGCATTTTTATTGCCTAAATTTAAAGCCAGAAGATTATAAGCTAGGTATCTCTGCTTTTATTATATATACATCAACAGGTGACTTGTAAAGTATGGCTTTCAAAATCAAATTGCAGACCTAGATTAGCAAAACATATTGCAGAATACAGTATGCACAAGGAACTGGATATCTGCACCACTTTTACCACCTCACAGAACGATGCCAAGACAAGCAGGCTGATGTGGATGGAGGCAGCAGCCACATCATGACTGCAGAAGGATTATGAGGAAAGTAATCAAAAATTTAATACAAAAGAGCTAATCTTGCAATCTTGCTTAAATAACTTCTATTTACTCTTTCAAAGCACAGTTACTGTAAATACTGAACTTTTAAACATGTTTACATCCTGACTAAAGTGAGTTAAAAGGTCATCTGTATTTATGGAAGTATGGTTACATTCACAGGGGGTACTTGTGTTGCAAGACTACCTGCTTAGACACAGGACAAACTACGATTATGGTCATTTGCTGGAAACAGCAAAAAAATTAAAATTCTGTGAATAAATATCTCTAATGTGTCCTGAAATAATTACCATGAGATTAGGATGTGGGGTTCTGAGTTTTTTCTTAGACAACCTGATCCTTTCTGAGATTGGACCCTTTCATATTTCCTACCCTGTTTTTCATGAAAGAACTTTCAACTTTTAAAACCTCATATTGTTCTGATTTTCTGGTTGGTTGTGATTTGCCTATTTGCCTTTAGGTGGCTTGTTGGTTTGTTTGTTTTTGGTTTTGGGTTTGTTTTTGTTTTTTGTTTTTCCTTAGATGAAGAGTTTATCCACATTCTGTCCTGAACCAAAAAAGGAATGAAACCTGACATCACCTTTGTTTTAGTCTGGATAGTAATGACACTTTAAAAGGATAATGGAAAATTTCTTGTAGTTATTTTCTAAGAAAGACTATATCAAATAGTAATTTGTCTCCCATATTGTAGAAATGAATTTTTTCTATGATGAAACAATACACATGTCCTAAGTCTTCATATGCTATATCAACTTAATGGCAAAACAAGAAAATGTGTCTAGCTCTTCATTTCAAGACACAGGTGCATTAGGCATCTTTTCTTGTACTATTTTCTACAGAAAAAAAAAAATCTAGGAACTACTTCAGAGTTTGATCTATGCTCTCCTTTATTCTTCTTTCTCAGTTTCTTTTTGCTTTTAGCAGGAAAAGTGCTCAAAATTGCTTTTGGAAAGATTTTCTCAATTATAGTTTCCCTTCACTTCCACAGTCATTTTACCAAAGCCTAGGGACCTGATGAAATTCTCATTAGAGCCAGCTGGAAGATTTCAACTGACTTCACTAAGCACTAGAAGGGGCTTTCTGTTTTCCAGATGAAATAAGCACCCTTTGCCAAGATGTGCAACAGTTATTGCTTTTGGCCACAATACGTACTGCCTCAACCCCACTAGATTCTCCAAACCTGTAGAGTTCCTACCAGTATGCCTTGATGGCCAAAGCATGTAACTAATTCAAAACTTCAAATAGCTGTTTTCACATTGGCTTTGAAAGAAACATATTTCCCAGTGAAAATAATCTGTTTCCTTCCTACCTTGCTTCCCCCTACCTCACCTTTCTCTAAGAAAAAAAAAAAGTACTGTTTTCCTAAATATACTCATTAGAGGGACAGACACTACAAGGTGTTTCTTTTTAAAAAAAATGAAATGAAAGAGAAAATACTGAAGGACAAAAGAGCCAAAATGTTTTCAGAGCTCATTAAGCACTAACAAGTGTTTTCACTCTTCTTAGATGGTAGGCCTATTGCTGCAGGAGTCCACTCATTAAAACTGTTTTACTCCTGCTATTTTTACACTTCCAGATCAGAAAGTCTGGTATTGTACACTATGTGCTTGAGAGGTATTCCATATGAAAGTAACCATCGCAGCAAGACCCTGGCAAATAGAATCGAATTACTCACAAATCAGGCTGTATTCTGTCATTTCTTGAATGGTAAGATATGGGGTATACTGCTGAATAGTGCATTCAATTGCTGGTTTCTGTATTCTTCTCCAAAACTAAGATAAATATTACACACTTTCCAAGATTTTGCTGCTTTGAAGGTCATCTCCTATTTCAAAATGTGAGGATTGCAGCTGTAGTTGTAACTAGTGAAATATTATTATGACTGTAAAGCAAAAATAGTTTTATATATACAAAAGAAATTACCAAAGTGTTTTAAAAACACCTGGCCTTTAGAAAAGGCTAGGATTTTGTATGACAAATCAACTCTTGGTAAGACTTGGACAAAATAATGTCATTTTAGTTAATAATGCCCTAACTTTTTTCCTAAATTCTGATGCTGTCTGGTATTGTAACCCACATTGTCCACTCGATTATAATACATACTTAAGTTACACTTGCAAGGCTAAGGGATTTAATCATACTAAAATCTCATTATTTTTCCTTTAAATAGCCCTGAGTCAAGTAATTTGCTGGAATAACTCCAGTGAGCTAGCAGACTTATGCCACCAAAGTATTTGGCCTAATTACTCTGTTACTCCTGCCATAGCTGATAGAAAAATGCAATCTGAGATTTGGCTACATCTGGAAGTAGTCGTGTGAATACTTTTGGGTTTAGATTTGTAAATATTCTGAAGACAAAATATTCTGAAGACATTCATTTATGGAATGATGTCATAGCTGAAGTAAAAGAAGCTGTTTACCTAATAAGATGAATCTTCAGTACTTTCTGACTCCTGCAATCAGAAAAAGTTTCAATTTCAAATGACAGTGCTATTCAGTAGATGGGAACACCGTGGAAAATATAAATATATTCTAGAGACCATGACTGGACTTTTAGTGGTCCAGAGTCCAAACAACTGAAAATAAACTTTTCAGCTAAACAACTTGATGCATTAGGGTAATATGAACAGCAAAAATGTGCATGGAAGTTTTCTGTCAAATTAAAAAAAAACCAAAAAAACAAAAAAACACACAAAAAACTCAAGAGTGGAAAAAAGGGTTTAACTTCACTATTTTTTGCCCAGACTTTTGATTGCCCAATCAATCTAGAACTCTGATTGGCTTCAGGTTCTCTTCTGGATGTTTTAGAAAGTAAAACAACACAGGCATATAGATCTGAAGATTAACAAACAGTCCTGTCTCAAGAAGGTCAAGGTTTGTTTTCCACTTAGAAAAATATTTATAGAAAGAATGCAGTCAGAAAACAAAGAGTTATTCGCATACTAAACCTCATTATGCTAGCTATCAGGGAGAAGCTTAACCAGAGCAAAGTATGGGTGTATGGGATGGAAATTTAGAGATTAAGAAGGAAATGTAGTCTATTAAACAACAACAACAACCGAAAAACCAATTTTGTATTTTTTTTTTACAAGTAATGTTAATAACCAAAATTTAAATTTATATACATTTCTCACAAAATAGCAAAATAGCTGTATGATGTCACCTACATTGTCAATTCTTAAATACATCAGTATTTGAAGTTCAATGACTGGATATTATAAATACACAGGTTTGAGTTTGGCTACTACAATGAAATAACCTTAAATTCCAGTTTAGAATGATTAAAGTTTTTCAAAATTCATTTTAACTCAGATCAATATAAAATTTAATTGATTATTGTGTTTGTGTGTTAATATCTTTTACAGAATCTGCTTTTTGTGGCATTATTATGTCTCTCTATATTTGATTTCCAATGATGCCCTGAAATAGATCATGAATTACCCTTTCCAGACAGACTCTGGCAAAGATGAAACCATGAAAAACTTGAAGTCCCTTTTTAAAAATACCCTTGTGCCTCTGAGAAACTGCCATTTTGTGCTGCTGTTTCTTTTGATTTCTGGAAGGAAAAGGAAGATGACTCAAGTAGTACAGATGGTCCAGTTTTGTGTGTTTCTGGCTGTCAAAAATTTCCTTGGTCAGAGTCTGGGTTTTACAAACGATTGGAAACTAGCATTTATTTTACTTTTTTTCTTAGACAAATTTGCAATATTCTGCACAGCCACATTCATATTGGTAACTGTCTTAGTAAGGTAACTTTTTTGTATTCCACTGTATATATGAGCAAGTAAAAATTATTAAATTAATTTAATAATTGTAAGAGAATTAATTTTTGTGAGTTTAATAAGCTGAACAGGCTCACAAATATGTCAAGCAAGCCAGAGCTGTTGATGTCCAAGATATCAATGGTGATTTTCATGGGGTGAGTAACCCATCTTGTAGGAATCAGAAATCTGCCAGTAGTCATTACCCCTAATAAAAACAGTTTTTGCAAAGGAATATGGAACAAACCCATTTGTGCTTCTCTTATAAAGCAGCTCTTCAGACATCCCAGCCATTTAAAAAATACTTTTATTTCAAGATGAGGAAAAGTAATTCTGATTATGAATTTACAGGTTCAGATCAGATGATTTCTCTTCCCCTAGGCATGGTAAATAACAGGAACAACCTGTTACATGTCTTAATTGTCTTGTGGATTAGGTGAGAGTGAACACTGGGCAAAATCTGATACTTGGACTGCTTTTGAGTCAGAAACTCCCAACTTTCAAATATTGGGGATTTTAAATTTGGGTCTCAAAAATTACTGAGAGAGAAATCTGCTCTGATTAGATCAAGAAAATTACCTCTGTCTTCTTTACATTTTTCTTTAATGGTACATTCCCAATGAAATATCTCTTAATACCAAAACCCAAATACAGTCTGTAAAATGGCTGTTAGTGTTTTCTCTACTATAATACCATAAAGTATAGCAGAGGTTTAATTCTGTCATGTCTCTGTCTGCTTATGATAACCAGGGAAGATATTAATATTTAAACTTCTTTCCTACATGAACATTCTTCATTCATTTATTCATTTAGAAGCTCAGAAAAACAGTGTATAAAGAGTAAGATAAGAAGGAAAAAAATCAAGAGAGAATCAAGGCACTTAAGATGTCTTTTTTAAAACATGACAATAAATACACATCACATTTTGCACTGAAGATTTTTATGTGAATAAGCTGGTATTTCTACAGCACAGGAATGAACCTCAGATCTGCATTTTCCCTTGGTCCACTAAGAAATTGAAGACTGCTTTTACATTAAGAGACAGTACTAAAAAAGAGAAACTGCAGTCCAAAACATCAAGGGCTTGCCACAGGAAAGATCTCTACATTGGCAAAGATTAATCCTTTCTGCAGAAAAAGATCATGGCTGTTCTGAGACAAGTGACAGGTAAGTAGATCCCAACATGAAAAAAATAAAAGAGATTAAAAGAAAAGAACTATGTAGATAAACTAGTCAAAAGAGTTTACAGGAGGGAAGGAACTATTTGACAGGCTACTGAGATTCATACCTTGGAATATCTAAGAAAATTCTTCCTTGGTAAGAATGAATGAGATTTGTTTGTCATTTCTTTGTATTTCCTTCTGTAATTTCCTTTCCAAGTTTGCAATCAAGTTTTTAACACTTTCTTTCATTAGAATAAAACTTTCTTTCACTTTGGTCAACTGTGGTCATGAAGGTGACTGAAAACAAAAACCTCTTATTAGGCCTGCAATCCAACAGAATTTTGAGAGCTTTAGTGATTGATTGTAGTAAATTTTCCACCAATCTGCAAGAGTAAACTTGGCTGACAGTAGTGTCTATGTGAGGGCAATGAGGTTTTGCTTAAGGCAACCAATGTTGTATCACCAAAAAACCAGGACACAGTTGCAGACTTCATCTCAACAGAGACTCATACTTCTTTATATTTCTTCCAAAAAGTAATATCCAGAGAGAGTTTAACTTAATATTTCAGGTCTAGAAACATGTGGCAGCTGAAATAAATATGTAGCATGCGTATTTGGTAAATATGAATTCTGAAAGAGTGAGGACTATATTTTCATCACTTAAATGCAAGTACATACCTGAGATGACTAAATTCTAAGAATATGTCCCTAGACAAATTATCTACTAAGAAGGTGATTATGAAACTGACAATTCACTTTATAAAAGACCAGACAGATGGCATAATCAGCATTCTTTTATACAATTACTTTCTCAAGGGTATTTTCCAGTAGAAAGAAAGATACTCAAAGACCAATTAATTGAACCCCAGTGATCTTGGGGTTCACAGTTATTAGAGTTATGTTCCAAGATAAAGAATAATAGAGGAAGCAGATGCACCTGATAATATTCATAAACTTCAGCTGGAATTACATATAGAGCATATATCATCCTATCTCACATGACTTGTTGCCATGAAAATTTTAAGATTAATTCTGAAGTGTGAAGAAGCTGTGAGATAAAAACATTAATGTCTGATATTCATGTGCCAATGAAAATTAGGCTCGCTTATCTAAATGGTCATCCAAACTCAAAATGAGCTAATGCAATACATGAATGATCTTTTTTCTGGCAGCTTGAATTACCACTTCCTCAAAATTAATATATTCTGCCCAAGTGAGTATTTATTTTGTAGTTTGAAACTTGGAACGTCTGTATTTAGTCTGCATGCACTGCAGTTGTTTGAAAAGTATGGGGTTGTTTTTCAACTGAAGCCTGAGATTTTGATAAATAATGAAATATTTCAATTATACAATAAAAATAGTATTTTTTTTCAGACGACTGATTTATTTTTTAAATATCATAAGGCCCTTATATTTTCATGGATGGATACAATATTCCTCTAAAACAAAAGTTGAACATTTTCATTGTTTCAAACTTGGCAACTGTTGCACAACAAAATGTAATGATTTTTTTCTTAACAGCAGTTTTCTGTTACAGACTGAAACTGAATTGTTCTACTGACTTCACTGAGGAGAACAGCCCATTTGTAGGACCCAGTTCTACTAGAAATAGTAGATTCCAGTAGAAATTTCTTCCAAGGTCAAACTGTTTACAGTTGAAGCGTTATGTTTCCTGGGGTTTGTTTTCACTGCAATGTAAAGAGTAGATATCAATTATATCAAAGTTACCAATAATATTTCTCTTAAGATATAGGTGGAAAATGGTGCGAATGGAGTCCATTTTTCAGTTTTGGTATGGTTCTCAGCTTTGGAGCTAATTAGGAGGAATAGATACCACATAAAAGCTCACTAGTATAATACAGTTTTCACTCATTATCATGGGAAATAGTTAACTGTGACATACACAAAATTTTAATGTGAATTAAATTAAAGCACCATAATAAATCAAGGAAAATATGTATGCAACAAATTTGCCAGAAAAATCTCTTGGTTATTAAATTCTCTCTATTGGTCCTGGAAGCTACTGAAAAATCCTTTATTTGTAAGATGATATCACACATTACTGCTGTAGTGGAGGAAATATTTCTTTTATCCCTTCCCAAAATATATCAGCACTTTGAGTCATATTGTAGGTCATAATTCATTTATGACTTCACCTTAAAATCCTGATTGCCAATGTTTTGAATAGTTAATTAAACAAAACAAAGCAAACACCCCAAAACTCTGAAACAAACAGCTGAAGATACAGTCTTGCACCTTGACTGACGGTAATTTTTTCTCATAAAATTATGTCTTTTGACATATTATTTTACAGTTCTGTAGCTCAGATTTGGGATGTAATTGCCTTTATCCATTGATTTCTATTTTTGTTTATTTTTAAGTTAACTTGAGACTTTCAGCTTTGAGGTTATTTTCCTGAAGCTTCTGCAATACAATCTTTAATTGCTTAAGAACAAATAAGCAGAATAATTTAGGAGGCCTCAAGCTGCTTATTTTTCTTACAGATTTGTGTAATCTGCTTCTTTACAAGTATGCACTCTGTTTGTTTTAGCCACTAGGAATTTTAATTTACTATAACAGCTAACTGGATCTACAGTGTAAGTAGTGTACATTATTTTATCCCTATGTTGTGCAAGCATGCAATGCCAGTCTGAGGCTGAATGACTGACTCATGTCATATGTGTCTATGATATCTGGAGTTAATACTCTCCTAGGAAATGCACCACTGTGCCTGCATAGAGTAAAACTTAATTGTTATAAGTTGGGTAAAATTTATGTTGCTTGTGTCACTGTGCTATTGGAAATCAGAAAAAAAAGGCCCTTCATATATTAAAGACCACCTTCAGCTATGTAAGTGAGCAGAGTAAAGGGATCTAAATCCTCTGGAAACTTCTGGTATAGAAGTATTTTGTTAGTATTGAATTAACAACATGGGCTGTGAGTTACCTAATAGGCAAGAGCTCAGTTACCAAAATTCAGAGAATTTATATTAATTTTTGTTTCACATAGGGTGGAACCAAAACTTGTTCATTCCTTAAGGAATTTATGGATAATTTTTGCTTTTAACAATTATTACGGATCACCATGCAGTGCAAACGTGATCCATGTTCACAAAATTACAGATTTACAGATTCGGAGAATATTCTGTTGGAAGGGATTAGTCAGGTTTGACCAAAGAAAGGAAAACAGAATACTAAAAGTCATATAACTGGTTTGTCTTTATTGCTAGACTACCAACTCAGGATCAAGACAAAATGCAAGGTAATATGTTCTAGAAAATAACTATTCAGAACAGAGGTTTTCTACCTATACTTCTGCAAAAGGAATGTAGAAAGTGTTCCAGTTGTGTAGAATTTTATAAGATGCTTATAAAGAATGGTTGATAATATAAAAAATTTGTACATGGATGCTTGGATAGCATAGAAAATTGATAAGGAAGGTATGGAGAAGAAGTCTGAAGAAGTCTGAAGAGCATGGGTTGTTATCTTTCATTCTCTTGTCCCACCCGAATGTACTGTTCCATCTTGATGAGGGCACATGAACAAACCAGGCTTCCCTTCCTAAAAAGGTCACACATAGTTTTAAGAAATAGGTGTGATGATAAGGTAAAAAAAGGGGTTACTAATAAGGGTATATTAGTAAGCCACTCTCAAGGCTCAAGACAACCTGTACCAATCAGACAGTGAGATCTCCCAGGGGAGATTCCCCTGCAGTGCTTCCTCAGTTCCAGAAACATACATTAGCTCTGAATTAGGTTAACGGAGTTAGACATTGTTGACAGATGTGTTCCAACTGGGTAGTCAGCTAAAACACAGTAGTTTGTGAAAAATATGGATCAAATAAACTGCCAACTAATTGACTGAAATATTTGTCAAGGAATATGATTTAAAAGTGATAGGCTCAAGGAGGATCCTGATAGAATTTGTTTTGGTCTTTCCATTCATTGGGAACTCCCTGGAGCTGGCATTTCTGCTGATGAACAACATCTATGTTAGGAGCAAGACAAGAAGACTGTATTATTGGCTAGTTGCTCTCAGTTCGTCTCCATAGGACTTAGGAGACTAAGACTACTAACTGGTATGAAGGAAATCTGTGCAGGAAGGAAATCTGATTACAAATCTGCAGTCAATTTTATGTATACTGTGGATGTTTTTTTTTTTCTTTCACTCATCCAATACATTATTTTTTTCCCAAAATGGACATCTGTAATTTTAACAGTGGATAAAAGAGAGGCATAAGGAGTGGCTGGTTGCATTCCCATTAAAATGGTTATAAAAGCTGAATATATTGTCTGTATTAGCAGTGAGATAGGGGATTAATGACAGGGACAGGAAAAGACTTAGACGTTAGTATTTAAATTTAACTAAACAAAATAAAATAGAAATCAGTAAGAAGGATCTAGCAGATTCTGCTTTTCCTGCTTCTTTGGGTAGTTGACTAAACTGAGTGGTGACATGGGGAGACCTTTAGAATATTTAAGTGAGGAGAGTGGATCCCTGTCTCTCTGCAGGGTTCACCTACTCAGAACTAGCTGTACTATCACAGCTTGATTCCTATGTTCAACACATTACCTTTTGATAAAAAATAAACTAATTAAGGGAAGAATTTCTTGAAACTTTCTGCCAAGTTTTTCCCTGTAAATTGGTTCCCTTCTTACTTTCTATTCTTCAACTGTGAGACTTTACATAGTCTCAGGAATATTGCTTTAAAGAAAGATACCCAGTGCTGACTCCTGCTGAGCAACCACTCTCTCTAGTTCAGTTTTGAAAACACATTCAAGGATGGAGATTCCCAACTTTTGAATTGGTTGTAGAATATTTTTAACCAACCAATAACTTGGTTACCCAGTTTTTCTGAGTAAAACAGTGCCAGACCTCCTTATGAAAAACCTGTCTAAACACTGAGCTTCAGCAGTACCATCTTTCTGGAAAATGTAATAATGACACATGAATAATTTCTGGTAAAAACAAAAAGTCCTCCAGGAGAACTTATGACAAAGGTAGAAGTTAGAGATATATGACCTTTTCCCACACACCAGCCTTATGAAATTTTACTTACATGACACTTCATAATTATAATTTTGGAACAAATACTGATTGTTTTATTCAACAAGGTGCATTTTCTCCAGTGATGTGTGCCGTAAGCTCAGGCTTGGTGAAAAAAAATTCAGATTTAACAGAAAACAAATTACTTGGCCATGTGAGTAAGAGCCAGTTCTATGCATAACATAAACAGAATCAGCTTTAGATATTTGCTTCTTTCTAAGTGCTCTTTGATGACAGCTTATAATAAGGACCAGCCTCTTCTTCAAAATTTGCTTTGTCCCATCTATGACGAATTTCACACATCAAGAACTAGGGACAGCCATGTTAAGATATGCAGCATCTCTGTAACACTGAAGAAAGTGTTGAAAACTGAAGCTCAAAAAAATTCAACAAGGAAAGTTTTTGCAACATACATTTTGACAAGTTCTTTTCATTAAACTCCTCTTAGGGGCATTGAAGTTTTTTTTTTTTTCATGTGAAACATTTTTATTTTTAATTTTTTTTAAAATAACAAAAGGAAAAGCTGCTTTTGGGCTCAACTCCTATGTCAACTAAAACCAATGATTACTACTATTGGACTTGAATGAAATGGATTTGCCTTTTAATGTGCTCCAAACAAATGTATGTAGAGCCACCAACACTTGAGTTTGTAGTGCTGTTAGCCATGCACAAACATAGAGTATCTCTCTCTTACTCATTGTGAGCTATAGCAAGGTTTATTCATGGAGATATTTATGCATGAATCATATGTACTTTCACCTCAGAAGCACTGTGGGTTTACATGTTTCCCTTTGATTTGTGCACAGCAGGAGTCATAAAAGAAAGCTTCTGGGATGACACTTCAACGCTCAAAATTTACTGGAGTTCTGCTCTTGACCTTAATTTGTGTGCAATCAAGGGAAATTCTAAAATCATAGATGTGTTCTCTTCTAGCTCTATTTGTGTCAATAAAGATGCTCTACTTCTGGTTGCTCATTACTTTTCTGTGACTTCCAGTTGAAAATTGGAAGTCCTAACCTGTGAGGAAATTGTGAGTCCTAATCTGCTTTAGAAAATTTATTATCTCAAACCTCTTTCATTGGTGGGTTAATTTTTTAAATCTATTTTTACCTTTGAAAGGATTCAAATGAACTCACATCAGTGTTTTCATTGATGGAGTGAGCAGAAACTGCAAGCACAAAGGATGGACAAAAACCAGAATAATTATTTAAAAGGTGAATAATTGGCTTTGTTTGAAGAAGATAAAGATTTGAGACAGAAGTTGCTGAGTGAACTTGGAATAAAACTAGATAAATCCATTATTTATCTTCACCTCCAAGAATGCCAAGACTGCCTCCCCAACATCTTCCCCAGAGGTATTCCAAGCTAAACTTTTACAGTTCCATGCAACATAACACTCTATCTGTGCCTGCAAAGATATTGTGAATTCGAAAAAACAGGTAAAAGATACAGCTGAAATGACCACTTATATATCTAAAAATTAAAAAAAAAAAAAAAAAAAACATAAGGTGCAACATCACCCTCACACTGGCAACTTATACTGTGGAAGTCTGGAAATCTCAAAATACCCATAATACCAGAATAGACCAGATATTAGTCAAAGGTGTTTAAGTACCGAACATCTATTAAGTCTATGCCTAACATACATTTATTGATCTCCCCAAATACAGTTAAAGACTATCTTCTACATTTCTAGAAGAGAATTTCTAATATATTTCTAGAATATATTATTTTCAAGTGCATATAGGTCCACACACATGCATGAGAAAGAGAAATAAGGAGACATACACATATCTATCCAGCACAGCAAAATAACCGTAACACCACATTAAATTTTTTAACAATATACACGGGAGTATGAACAGGCATAGAATTAGTTTCTTGCATCATGACTTGAAATTTTAAGGATTATACTACAGTCAAAAGTAGTTTGAGAGTTCAAGGGTTGCCAGTGAGATTGCCATACTCTTATCTTCAAATTCTTCTTCAGTTTCCTCTGAAATGTCATTTTATAACCTTATGCCTTTTTTGCCCCTATTACATAAGCCCATGGGATCTAGATTGGCTTAAAATTAATGTCTCATTACCCATGAGCTATGCTATCAAGCAGATTGGATGATACAGTTAATGGTTCTTTAGCAGGTAGTTCTTCTGTAATCCTAGCGACTCTTAAGTTTCATTGTTACATTTATTTTTTCCAGAATTAGACAGGCCTTAAAGAAACAGAATAAAGGACACACATGCTTGCACATACACATATCCCTTATACTCTGGTTGGTCAAAAGCAGATTGGCCCAAGTTCAAGAGTCATTCATGAAGCAGAACCTCTTTCAATCACATTCCATACAGCTGAAGAGCCAATCCAACCATGTAAGTGAATGGTACCAGAGGCTTTTAAACCAGATAAAACTTCTTCAGAAAAAGAAAAAAGAAAAACTTGCTGAAATAAAGGGAAAAGTATACCTCTGAAGTACAAGCTACTCTCATCAGAAGTCACATTTTGTTCTTTTATTCAGCTCCATATCCACTACTAAAAATAGTTCCTTACTTCTGACATTGTCAAGGAGGCTTTGAGATGTAAGAATCAGTACTACTGCAGACTAAGTACCTACAACTGTCTGACTTGGAAAAGATCCTTAACTACTTCATTGGTACGTCTGGAGTTTGAGACCACTGAAATGAGAACCAGGAGATAAAATTGGGTGTTTCAGGTTTCCCTAGTTGTCAGAAAATTACCTCCCAGAGAAATCAAAGTTTTATAAATTATGGTTTCTTGTCCCTTTTAATTTCAATAGCCAGTAACTAGATATTAAAATACGTGGAGAACTAGGTGTCTTGTCAGTGTAGAAACAGAGACAATAAATTGTTTCTTACATTACAACACAATTCTTTTTTATTCACACGGATGCACACACCTAATCCATCATAAGAAGCAGGCACGAATGCATCTATTAGATATGTTGTCCCTCCCTCCTTCTCTCCCTCCCTCCCAAAGAGATTTCAGACTAGTATCACAACTTCCCTAAAGTGATGCTTGGACATGTTGACCTGATTTAAAAAGCATAGGCTAAAAATCTTGTTCTTGCTAAAAAAGATGCTAGTTGTTACTTTCTGAACAAAGATTTCTGTAAATTTTGCAGGTAAACCACAAGAAGCTTCAAGAAGAAGTGGGAATATTATAAAGGACTTAAAAAAGTTTTAGGAAGTACGTATTTTTTGATAGAAATGCACAGATTATTCCCAGAAGCCTCTGAAGCAGTCTCTCTTTGTACTCTGAAACCAAAATATGTCTTGAAGCTAGGATTAATCTTACACTTTCATAATTTTTGTCCATAATATAGTTCTAACTTCAGACATAAAGTAAGCAAGAATAATTTTTCTATACTATGGGTCAACTGTACCCAGAGAAAAAGGTCTATATTGGTATATTCACAAGATTACAAGAGTGACCATGAAGTGATTTTCAAACTAGATGGAGATTGCATTTACACTGATGAAAGAAGTGTGATAGCGAGAAGAAAATCAGTGATCTTCAGATCATGTCTTGCTGATGGAAATGGAAATGCAGACTAATAGTACCTTAGGAAAATTGATATAAAGATGAAATTTTAGCATCTAAAGATAAACGACAGCACATATATTTATAGAGAAAGTTAGTTAAGTTTGGCAGAAAAAAAATGAAAGAACAGAGATAGCACAAGTAGATCAGGTAAAGAATTTTATGGGCAACAGAGGAAACACTAGATTATCGTAAGTAATATGTGAAAAGAGGATATGACTGAGAAAATAATTTAGGCTAGGAAGCAAAGTGAAAAATAAATAGCAAGAAATAGTTGAATGTATATACTACACAGACAGCCAATTAGCAGAAGTCTGAAAGACACGGGGATATCCTTATACACTACATTAGTAAAAATTCGAGTTGCGAAGTAAAGAGGAACAACTGTTTTCCCTGACTTATTCACTTCTAAAGGTCACCACAGTTTTCAATTGTCTATTAAATCCCCACTAGTGATTATACTAGTGATTATACTTTCTAGTCTCTCACACTTTCTCTGTGTTTGCTCCTTCAAAATTTTTCTCCATTGCCTCCATAAGTTTCCTCTCTGTGCCATGCTGCAGAGGCCATAGGACAACCATAAATCAGAAAGCAGGAGTTTAATTAGATGCAGAAGGTGAAGGGAAGCCAATATAGAAATTTGAAGTGGAGCCATCATATAAATGTGTGGTAACACTTGTCTGTTTTAAAAGTCAGCCTCCTGCTGTTCACATTTGTATTTAATTTGCAAACAGTAGGCGGAAATTTGGAACTTGTAGACTTTCAGTTCTTCCTGATGTGCTGCATGTTTTAGCTGAGGAAACACTTATTCAGATTGACAGTCTTCCTTAGCTGAAGGTCAAAGGAAGAGTGCTGAAGGAGATGCCAATGAAAAACACAGATACCTTAGCCTATAGACAGATTCCAAGTGTTCATCTCCAGCTAGTGTTTCAGCAGCTATTTTAAATATGACTAGACCAACTGTAGCACTTAGAAATCTCAAAAGCATGACATTTAGTATGCACTCAAATACCATTTTGTACATTTGCAGAAATGTTAATAAAAGTTAGTTCATTATATAAAAGTCATTTTATTTTATAAAAGGTATTATTTTGTGGATAATATTTTCATATGAATTTTATTTGAACTGCTTTTCTCTTTTTCAGCTTGTATTTTTCAGCATAGTCAAAAAATAAAGCTTCCATCTTCAGTTTTTCCTTGCAGTTATGTAAGCTGTCCTCCTCCACTAAACACAGTTGAGTATTTTGAAACCATGACTCTTGTTCTCCTGCACAGTTATTTACTCTCAGCAAACTTCTAGTGCTGGGGAAAGGATAAACATCACGTGCATGAAGGTGTCTCTCCTCCTAGTTTGTTATCCCAAGACAGTTCC
Source organism: Melozone crissalis (assembly GCF_028551555.1). Classification (NCBI taxonomy): domain Eukaryota; kingdom Metazoa; phylum Chordata; class Aves; order Passeriformes; family Passerellidae; genus Melozone; species Melozone crissalis. Next base: position 38,169,363 of record NW_026535783.1, on the reverse strand, counting down.
AAAGTTTTCTTTCTCAAATCTTCACATACCATTAATCACTGGGATGATCAGTCTAAGATCAGAATTGAACTCAGGAAGTCTGTGTACCTTGATTGCTGGGGCTGGGAGGGCAGAGTAGGGGAAGTGTGGTGCCTGTGCCCAGTTCCTCTGTTACTCTCTTAAGACATACTGGTATGCTCTACAGACAAGAAATCATAGGCTAGTGGAGGTTATGGTCTGTCCTGCTATAAGTTCCAGAGCATACCACATGTTGTAACCTCATTAGCCTCCACTCCTCTGAGTCTAAGTCTAGAAAGGATCTACTTTTCTAATAAACAAGAAAGGAAAAATAATAAAAAACCCCAGTCTTCTAGATCTTATTTGCAATTATTAAAACCAAACCAACCTAACAAAATCTCCCACAAAACTTCAGTTAGGACTTTGCTTTCATGTTAGACAACATTTAACAAGAAGTATACATCTAACCAAGCAGAGTGTCTTCTAAACAGAGACATAACTGAGTTCTAGCTACTTATGTGTTGGACTCACAGCCATACAAGAATCCCAGCACAGTGGAAATTTGGAAAACATTTATTAACTCTTAAAAAAATGTTTTTCTTCTGGACTGAGATTAAGCATTATAAATTTAGTCCAAATGTAATTGCTTCACATTGTCTTAAATGGCAGGGGGGAGTGGATGGGAAAGAAGTTGGAAGAAAGGCAGGGAGGACAAGAACAGCTCTGGCCATTTTACTTGTAGAGTGGCTGTAACTTGGCTGCTCTGTCCCATTCTTCACTGTGAAAGTGATTGAAAAGTTTAAATGGCTAAAATACAAAATAGATTTATTCTTAACAATACTTTTGAGTACCCTGTAATCAGTTGCGGCTAGAAGAGATATGTACAATATCATCCAAATGCATCCAAAATCTTTTTAGTAGGAAGTTGCAGAGAGCTGGAAGTTATGGTCAGTGGTATTATGAAGACAACATCAGAATTTCCCAGATCATCAGGAACTCAAGACTCAAGCAACTCTGAGTAGTGCGATGTCACCTAAACTCTTTAGAATACTAGTCAAATCATTCTCATCAGATTACTGTATCTGCACTGAAGGGCAGACCCCAGGAAGCACGGAAGACATGCGGCTTTGCTTATATAGGACTGTATGCCCATATGATTTGGCAATGTTAGGTGCGAGGGAGAACTAACCTACATATTTTCACTCTTCATTGGCTAAGTGACCATCTTTGCCATCTTGCTGTCCCAGCCCCAAAATGCAGCATCTCCTGAACACATGATCCTTCCTGGATATCTCTTCCAGCTTCCACAACATGAAGATGCTTACTCTCCTTCAGCATCTTCCTTTCTTCTCCTCTTCTTCTCTTCTACCTGGCAATAATATATATGAGCCTGGTCCAAACCTTTGAATAGTTTCTTCCAGATATATATCTGGACTAAGTAACTGTCATCAAGTTCTATATTTTCAGCATGATTATAAGCAGAATATGAACTTCAATAAAAAACTTCTTTCTCTGAAGAGAAAGAAAGGAAGAAAGGACTGTGAAGCAAGTTCTCTTTTCACTTGAGGTTTTTTTTTTTGTCACTAATAAGAGATTAAGCAGAACTGAAATCTTGAATAAATAATTAATTTATCCATACATATATCTGGAACTGACATTTGAAAAAAGTAGAAAAATAGTATTTCAGCATGAAGTTTATTTTTAAGATATTTCTAAAGGAAAATATGGGGTTGTAGGTTGTAATTAGGCAGTAAGGTTACAGGAGAGCAGTCAAATGTCTTTTTGATATCTTTTTTTGGTCTTTTTGAGAGAGGTTTTGCATAAGATGATGACTTTTTAAAATAAAAGTTACCTCTAAACCACATTGAACTATTAGGTAGTGTCCTGTATAGCACATATTCCATTTGATTTGAAATTACTGTAGTATGAATGCCTACATCCTATATTGCTCCTTATATTCATAGATATCAAAGTAAGTTACATAAGAGAAATATTCAAATTTCATGGTTGAGAAGTGCTGATGGTTCAGTAACTTGCTCAAAGTTTGTAAATTGGTGCCATAATCAAGAGGAGTATTCTTATTCTTAACTCCAAACCAGTGTCCTACATACCACAGTTTTCTACTTATCCTTGGATTTTGAACCCAAAAGGAGCTCCTTAAATGTCTGCATCTTTCTCTCTCTGTAATGATTGCATTCTCAGCATCGTAGTACCTGAGCAGATTGACATTATTTAGAAATACAGCAATCCTCCAGAAGACAGGTGTGAGACAATAATCCCATTTGTAGCCTTGGACACAGATTATTTACTTATCAAAGCATCCAATGTGGAAAATCAATGACAAAACTGGAACAAACTTTTTTTTCCTGCAGTTCTTTGAAGTTATTTGTCTAACAGCAAACAGCTGCTTTCTGAGATATGCCGGTTTGTTTCTCAGGTTCTTATTTTCACAGTACTGAACAACTAGGTAAAACCATGCACAGGACATCAAAATTAGCAGCATATTGGAAATTACAGCATTATCATAGCTGTGTATAGATTAAACAAAAGCATGATCATCACAGTACATCCTAGATAAATTCATCTTAAGCATTTTAGAGCTTTTAACCTTAAACTATTAATCTATTGAAATAATGTAAAGCATATTACAATGTCAGCAGGGCAGGTCATGTGTCAAGATGTTAAATCTCTTGGAAATACAGAACAGCACATTTATCAACTCCTACATAGTTTTACCATTATGATTTTATCTGCAGACTTTAGACACAGAATGAGTAAAAAACTTGAGTCTTTTTCAACAGGGTCACCAAATTGCCAAAACAAAAACAAATAAAGGAAAGGAAAAAAAAAGTAATTCTTAATATGAAAATATTTGTAAAAATGCTGTAGTACTGATTTGACCTAGTAGGAGGTCTGGCTATTTTGCAATATCCATCCATATTAACAGTGGATTCAATATTGGAGTGCACTTGACAGATCTGGGAAGGAGCTCATACAGAGAAACAGTAAATCAAGCATATAAAAATATACTCTAGTAATATGTACAGGGTTGAAAGTTGCATGCAAGAAATCCATACAATTCTGTCCATAAACTTTGAGAACATCTATTAATCAGGATGATTCAGATGCATCTTGAAAATAAATTCTGTGTTTAGGCATATTTTCCACATTATTTTATCTGAACAGAAGAATAAAACAAGATGAAACTTTTTTTCTTATATGGTCCAGACTATCATGGCTAATAGGTCTTGCATATCTTCAATAAATCACACATATCAAATACTAAAATGTAATAACTTTTTAAAGTGGGAAGTTCTTCTAGCATTTAAAAAAAATAAATCAATTGCATGGCCAGAGGAAAATCAGGAACAAGAAACAATGGGATAAAAATTACAGACTTTTTATGTAAAATTTTACAAGATCTGCAAACAGTGAAGGAAATATCTTGCCAATTACGTAATAATATGTAGACTGAAATATAGAACACATTGAAGTTGTAAAGCTTTCTGGTGTCAGTCAGCACACACTGCATATTCTAAAGTGTATGCCCAAAGGTGTGCCTACTTTTTATTAGTTTAACGCAAAAAGTAATAGTGGATATATGACATGTCTGCAGAGTTAGATGTATTCACCTCCACAGATGACTACGTATCACCTATAAAGCTTTTATAACCTTTTCCAGAGGAGAAAATTGGTCTTTTGTCAATAAAGTAAAAAAAAAATAAAAATAAAAGAACTTTGGAGTGTTAATTTTCACCAGAAAGTTTAAAGTTTAGAGACATTTTTTAACTTATTACACAGTCTGAGATCTGAAATTTGACTTCCAAAATGACCTATGAATTGTTCATGGTCTTAGCAGTTATTATATTCACCAGCAGATCAAGAGGGTTTCAATTAACTCTTAATAATCAGCAACTTTAATAGTGAATCTTGTAAAAACATTCAGGGGAAAAAATTGGCTTCTATTTGCTTCTAAGGGACAAGTTTACTGAGCTTCAACTCTTTTGAATTCAGTAATGGTTTTTAATCTAAATTCTGATGTAAAGTAAGGATCCTTCTTTGTCTGGAAGTCAGTGGCAGATATTTGTAATATCATATTAAATCAAAGTCTTTCTATCTTTAGAAATACCTATACCATAATACCTAAAAGCTCATTGTGGTACGTTCCACTACCAGTGTAATTCAAAAGGTTCTTTCATTTGCTGCACATTGGCTTCAAACCATTGAAACAACAGAAATTGCAGTGGTACAGAAATTACAGTGGTGCAAAAATTATGAATTTTCTTCTAAGGTCTGAGGTAAAAAATCAAGCACTTCTCCTAGCTTCTTAGAAATACATTATCATAATAACGCAAACCCAGTCACAGGAAAGCTTCAGATAATGTAAAAGATGGGTTTCACAGAAGATAACCAGTCGGTAAGAAACTTCTCACCTCCCATTTTTGCTCCTTCCATTTAGAATTTTCCTTCTGCTTTTCATTTGTATTAACTAAAAGTTGATTACCATGATTGAGAGAAGCAATAGAAAAGGGATTTCCAGACGACTGGAAATCTGATGCCATTCTGTACAAGGAAGACAATCAGCAAACCTGATAATTTCTCCTTTAGATATAACTTGCCACCAGACTCTGGCATTTGCAAAGTCTTGTCCCATTAGTGAAAATTTATATTTTGAGATTAAACTGTGTGCGTTTTGACTATTAATTAACCGTCAACTAAAAGTTGGTGCAGAAATTGACAGTTAGAAACACTATAAAGTGTTGGTATCTGATTCTACCTTTCCCCATATTACAATCAAGGGAATGTTGCAGCTACAGGAAAAAGACAAGGGGTTTTAGGACATTTTTACTACATTTCTCTATACTGATCTCAACAATAGAAGACGTTCTTCATGTAGATCTGCCAATTTGTTTTATGAACAGGAGCCAAAATAAATATATGTAAGTATCATTTTACTCTCATTTTCTCATTAAATGGTTGAATTTTCAGGTGGAAAAATCTTTCAGATCAGCATTAAGTATAACATACAGCATCCCTTTTAGTATTAGTTATTCTTCTGTTCTGTTGACTGAATCATACCCTTTTTAAAATCAAATGAAAAATCTAGACAAACTCTGAAAAAGCTTAGATTTCCTCCAACATTATCTCTCAGGATTTATTAGAATCTTTTGCATTAGTTATGATCAGAGATTAATATTCATTTGGAAGCATCACCCCTACCCTAATAAATGTTTAAAATTTCTGGGTTTTTCATAGGATCACAGAATCACTTTGTGTTGGAAGTGATTTTAAAGGTCATCGAGTTCCAACATCCCTCCTGCCATGGGTAGGAACACCTTCCAATAGACCACGTTGCTCAGAGCCCCATCTGAATATGGCCTTGAACACTGCAGGGGATGGGGTATCCGCTATTTCTCTGGGCAACTCATTCCAGTTTCTCACCATCCTGAATTAGAGATTTTCTCCCTAATATTCAACTTAAACTCATCCTCTTTCAGTTTAAAGTTACTACCCCTTGTCTATCACTACATCCTCTCGTGAAAAGCCCCCCTCCAGCTCTCTTGTAGGCTTTCCTCAGGCCATCTGTATTAGATGTTTGAGAATCATTTCTCAAAAAAAAAAGTTCGTAAGCAGCACAGTAAGTTCCTCCTACGAGCCCAAATACCTGGAAAAAAACCCCCAAAAATCCCAAAAAAACCTATGGAAAGATATTTTTTATTTTTAGGAATAAGTTGCTTAAAATAACAAAAGATTAGTAATTCCTTATTGAATATTGCTTAAATATTCACTTGCTTTGGACTTCACAGGACTTATGCAACAGCAATCCATTTTTTCTACCCGTCACAGCCATGCCTGCACTTTCTCATGGTTACAGATATAAATATCTGAAATATCTAAGACTACTGACTCACATTTCCTATCAACAGAATATTCTAAATCTATAAGAAATGCAATCTAAATACCATCTCCATTGTACAGTTACAAATTCTGTATCTTGTACATCTCATAGTCAATAAGGAAAGCCAGTATAGTTCCTAAACACTGTATTAACCACAATATTAATTGCAAATGCCATTCTGACTGCTTTTAACAAGACAGTTGGGGGTTAATGAGCTCTGGAGATTCCAAGATAAATCCTGTCTTTTTTAGTACTTCCATTATTGCATTCCTTTCACTTTTCCCTGTGTATTCTTCTTTTCCCCTTCTGAGAAATGTTATTTAGAAGCTGGACAGGAGATACTGATGCACTGACAATATGAGTAAAGTTATTATAATGTTACAATGAAGGAGCAGTCAAAAGCTCCTTCCTTTGATAATGGATCTGCTGTTTCATTTGAATTTAGCACATGCCCCCAAACTTGTCATCTGGAAATTTTCAGGAGCTCTGAGAACAATTCTGGTCTAAAGAACCTGAATGGTCCTGAATTGAAAACATTAATGTGAACTCAAGAAACCTTGGAGACATAGTTCTGGATAAATCCAGTCTGATAACTGTGTAGCAGTCTGTTTTCATTCTTCATATTTCATTGCCCAAGGTCATACTGATGCTCAAAATAGTCTGTAAGGCCATTATATTAAATATTGTGAAGAAATAGTATGAGAGGTCACAGAAGACAGATGTAACATCAAAGTCTTTCCTATATACACATGCTTTTGAAGTAGATATCTCCAGATAAAATTTAGCACTTCAGCATATACAATTACTCCCTATGGGATGTAAATCTCCAACATTTCCTTTTTCCAAATTCACACTGAAAATTCTTGTGCATTTGGTAAAGGTCTTTATGGCTAATACAACAGTATTTCAGGATAGCTGACAGATGGAAGAATGAAGAAGAAAAACAAACGCAAGTTAGAAATTAGCAAACACTTGCATCTTTTGAGAGGGTTCTTATGTGTCCTGAAAGCCCAATCTCCAGTCCCTGGCTTTGGAAACACCAAGTATTTTTCCCCACATGTGTGTCTGATGTACATACTCATTGCTTGTGCTGTGGAAATTATGGACTTAGACATGAGAGTTTATGGACTTAGATATGAGGCACATTCATATGAAAAGGAATGTTTTCATGTGCATATCTAGGGGTTATGACCCATAAGAGTAGGAGATATATGTGGATGAAGGCTATTTTGATTCTACTCTTTACTTAAAGACATTTCAAAGTTCATCTTGAACGTATAATTAGTTTTTTGATGTATTACCTCGTCTATCAACTTTACTATGTGCTATTCTAGGGAATGTGGCTTTTCTCATCTGTTTCTGATTTTATTGCACTCTCTGAGATGAAAGCTGAACAGCTAATTCCCTGACTTCCTTTGAATGTTGGCTTGAAAGATTTTTTTCACTCTAACTATTTTGTCATTTACCCATATAATTCAACTTTAAAAAATAAAACCAACATGTGCTCTACTAATTATTGGTTTTCTTATTCTGTAAAACCCTGATGTTTGCAAAAGGTACTGTAAATCAATAACAATATTACTTGGCACTTAAATAGTGTTTATTATGTTTAATGTGCTTCACAATCATCCATCCCAATTAATTAATGGTAATTAATGAGCCAATAAGAAAATGTCAATATTTTGTATTGAAGCAGAAGGAAATTTTTCTCACTCTATCAGAAACCACATTTCCAATAGTAACACCATGTATGGGAAGTTTGCTCAAGAAAAACCTCTGGTCCTTCTGTTATCACCTACTACAAGTGAAAGCCTTGATGTATAACTTGAATATTGCCATTATGACACAGAATGAATACCTGTGTTTTGTGTCCTGCAATTTGAGCGCTAAAGACATCTGAGAACTATCAAGGATCACTCTGTTGTATGTGCTTTAAAATGCATTAAAACTATCACATGATAGTTTTCATACTATGGGTATGTACTTCATTATTTGTTCAATATCACTGTACCAGATTATGCAGATGATTTCTGCTTCTGTTTTCCTCTGTCCCAGATGGTTTTGTTTGTACTCTCCATTTATAGTTTTTCCTCCCACCTCCAGGAAAACTCTCCATTACCAATGGAAATGAATGACTGTAAATACTCCAGGGAAGGAAGCATAATACTCCAGTTAATGCACAGGAGTAGGAGGAACAGAATCCAAGGATCTGGATTCTGTTCCCAGTGCCAGTGCAAATCTTATATAATTATAATAGTTCATATTCTACTCTTTCTACCTTAATCTCCTGGCCAGTAAAAGAAGACAATAATCTCTTCATCCTAAACCACTCCAATGATATATTTACAAAATTTTGGGGGGTTTATTCTAGTTTAGCAATTAATTTCTAGGATAGATGGCAGCAGAAATTCATAGTCATGAATAGCTATCTATGTTTGCCAAACAAGAGAGAAAACCTCCATTTTGGTGTAATGGCATCATAGCAGATTTCTCTGAATAAAATACACCACATTACTGAATAAACTGTATGTGGAAACTGTTCCTATTGGTAAGATTTGTGGCTAGGGAAAATTTTTTGAAATTGTTAATGACTAGTCAACAGTATAAATCAGAACAAATTTAAATGCTCTGAGTTTCTCAGAAGAGGAGCTATTCTTCTCATATGTTGGTTTCAATATAGTTGCCAATGACTTGTGGCATCCCACAAATTTCTAAACTGGTATTTAGAAATTTCTAAGTTTCTAATCCCCACTTGAATGGTGAGGACACTCTTCAGAAAAGAAAGGAGTAAAACCTGTGATGCAACCATCCTATGCTTAGTTTCCTAGTCTGCTTCAGGAGGCCTTTTTTTTTTTGTTTGCTGTGTTTTGTGGTTCTTTGAGTTTGGTTCAGTGGGGTGGGGAGGTGGAGGGGGTGCAGTTTATAACTGTTGAAATTCAATTCTTTCTTTTAAGGAAAAAAATCTTGTATTTATTTACAGATCTCTTCATACACCTCTATTTTCATTCTGAAAACTAAGTGCCTTAAACAGTTATTCAGTGAGGTACTATTTGCAAAATTCCTGCATTAACCTAGTGTGACTGCCTCCATTTCCAGAAAACAAAACAAGAACCAGGCACTCCAGGCATTGGCTAACCAGCTCCTTTGCAGATGATGGTTTAAGTTAGTTTCTAGCGCCTAAGGGACAAGACATGTTGAAAATAAATCTTCAGAAAACAGCTGGCTCCAGGTTTAACATTTTAATACCTCAAAGCAGTGGATGCCTGTTTTGAATGCACACTTACAGCACATTCCAAGCTAGGTTTTGGTCCTGAACCACATTCCTATTTTAAGTATGTCCAGCATGTCAATTCACTAGCTTGCAGGCTTGCTGTGAGTAGTGATAGCGATTAATGCTGTCAAAGGAGCCCTGATCCCATCACGTCTAGCCAAACAGATGACAGATCTACAGCTAGCCCTGGAGGAAGGAAACTGAAAGCGCCACATTTTGTGCGTGTGTGTGTGTTCTCATAGTGTCCCACCCGCTGAGACAGACAGAATGTATTGAACGATTTGTACAACTTGATCCCTGCTTCAGAAAACCTTTCACACTCCAAAGGAGGCAATGATCACAACAGAAAGCAAATCCCGAATATAAAATATTATCACTATAAATTCCAGAGAGAGAGATTATTAAAATTTCCAGCTGTAGAAATGTAGCTATTAATCATTTCCAAATTAACCTTATGCCAGCTAAATTATTATGAGTTGCCCTCTAAATTAAATAGTTATTAGTTCCACACTCTTGATATAGACATCAACGTTCTCAAAAAAAAAAAAAAAAAGAAAAAAAAAAGAAAAACAAAAAGAAAAAACCACCACTGGTTTCAATTTACAGAGGAGTTTGCAGGGAAAAAAATTCTCTTACTTGATTACAAAAGAAAAGCCACTTCACAGTATAGTATCACAGTAATTGTAGCCATATATCATAACATGTCATAACTCTAGGACAAAGCTAAGCTGCCTTTCATCTGCAAAAAGCTAAGATTGCAGGCAGAGGCAGCTAAGTGGTGAGGTCATGGAATCTTTTCCCATATTCCACTAGAGAGCAGTATTCTTTTGTACAAAGCAGGTAGGTTATCATCTGAAAGGCAAGCTGTGGGGAATCTCTCTCTGAAAGAAGATTCTGTAGTCATTTATAAAAACTTTGCAATAGTTCTGTAGCATCATATGTTCAAAACTAATAGTAGATGAAACAGCAATGGTTTCTTATCTGTACTGCTTGATGTGGGTAGTTTTTTGTTGTGAGTTGGTTTTTCAGAAAAAAATTGCAAATAGCTATCTAATGGACTCAGTTTTTAAGAAGAATGAACTCCTGTGTATCTACAACGAAGTAAGACTCTAACCATCTGTCTAATAACAGAGTTGCAAAAAATGTGAAAATTAAGATGGGTATAATGTAGAAAAATTTGAACAACTTTAAATTTACCAGATTTAATAGCAAGTACACTTGATGACAAACTATTTGGGGGCAATAGATGGAAATGCAAATCCCTGCTGCTACAAAAATCTAAAGAGATATTTTAATGCTGCACTAAAAATATAATCCAACAGGCAATTGGCTAATACCTACTATGCAGATGAATTTGCAGTGGAAGACACAGAAAGAAGTCTCTGATTCAAAAATGCAGAATTTATAAATGCCTTTGTTATATAAATGTCTTTCTAACCTTATGTCCTGATCACATGTAATAGAAACCTGAAAACAAATAGTTTTAGAGTGTCTTAGTTGCTTTATCAGCATAGAACTCCTGAGCAATCCATTTACTTTTCCCCTGAGAAGGAAATTAATATGTCTGCCAGGCAACAGGGTTTGATTCTGTTTTCAGGGCAAAGGTTTGTTTCTACTGCCAGTCAGCAACTGAAGTGTTTGTCCCCCTTTAAGGGATCACAGAACCATTTTTATCCATTATGTTCAGGGTTCTGCCCCCACCCCTGCATGCAATTATTGCTTTTGGTTTTACACTGTCTTGAGCTCTAGTCACAACCAACAACCACACTGGGCTGGGGGCACACTAGGAGGGAAAAAAGCTAGTATGATAAGCTAGCAAAATCAAATTCACTTTGGAGCAAAGGAAACACTAAAATGTGCATGTTTTTTGCATTTTAATGCAAGTCTGTGTTATTTTCCCTCAGGTTCGGGGTATTGATTTCTGTGCTTGGTGATTCAGTAATGGTTGTAGATCATAACAAGCTAGATTTCTTTCCACAAACATCTCAAGCTCCCACAGAAAAAACAAACTAACACAAGACTCAAAGATCAGTAAAAGATCAGTTTTAAATCTATGATAACAGAAAATTTAGGTATTTGAGCAAAGTCAGGAGTGCTGGGGAAGCAAAGCCACCATCTCCCTCAGTACCTACAAGTCTAACAGGTGGTTAGAGGAGGGCTCTTGAGTCCCACAGTCACTGAGCTGCACTTACGAAAACCACTTTCCATCTTTACTAGGTCCCTCCATCATCCATGCAATCCCTCAAGGTATGAAAATTTTCTCCAGATGGGGAAAGCTATTAGCAAGTTCCTAAACTTCTCACAAATTCTCTCCTTAAATGTACTCTGATACCCACCAGGATATGCAAATAATCCTGGATTCAAAGTAAATGTAGAATTCACAAAGGAGAGGGTTAAAACTTTTGTGAGCATTTGAAGTAATGAATAACAACTAAAAATGTAAATTTATGGAACACAGCCCCCTACAAAAACACGTTTACATGAGAATAACACTGAAAAAGTAAGCATCAAGGAAAAAAAGAAAGTACATTAAATCTAATTTTGGTGATCTATTTTTTTCCAGTTCAGCCTCTATGATTCTAGAATGAGCTTAGAAGTCCTGTATATAAGTGCACAAATATGGAGCCACTTATACAGCAGCTTTATGCCTCCACCTTCCAATGAAAGTTGAACCTCTGTTATTCCACATTGCAAACTCTTGAAATTTTATTTTGGCTCTTATAAAAAGGATGAATTAATATTATTTTCCTCTTACTATTTCTGATATTACACTACTTTGATAACCTGTGCAACTCAAGGGTTTGGAGCAAAAGAGATGGGATGGGAAATGTCTGTCCAAACTTAAACAATGTATTTCCATTGTTTTGAGGACAAGTGAGAACATTTTCTTTTTCATTAGAGCCCCCAGAGTCTACCTCTGTTATAGAAGTTTCTGAATTGCAATATCAGTACTTCACAAAAATGAAGGACTGTAGGCAGCTTATGGAAGTCGAGTGTTGGTTTGGTTTTTTTTATTAAAAATACAAGAGTGCCACTTATCCCACTAATGATGATAAATTACTGGTAACTTAAGTTACTGGTAATTTTATAAAAATGCTGTACTGCTTTAGCCAAGAGTCTGATATGTGGGCCTTTGTATTCATGATGCAAGCCTGAAAACTCACTGGTCTGCTTGGATCAAGACCAGCTGTTTGTTTCACAGTTTTGTAAATCACCTTTTAACCAGAAAAAGACAGACAAATAATTTTAATTAGTGCTCGCATCTACCTTGCTCAAGAGGTAGGGAAGAAATGAGACTGCAGCAGAAACTAAGTGTTTTTTTAGAGTTTACTAAGACCTCTTGCTTAACTAAATTGACTGCACCCTCACGTAAGTTTGCAGTAGTTCTCAATATGATGTTGCTTAGGTTAGAGAAAGAAAGTCTGAAGCACAGGATCAGCATAGGTCACTGCATACTAAAGTTTACTTCATAGAGTTTTCTGTGAGATTCTGTCTCATGTATGCTTTGCTGAGTTGGGTTGTCTGCTTAAGAAAATACATTTTTCTCCATGAGTTTTGAGATTCCTTAAAACTAGCACTGAAAATAACTGCTTACATTCCTTATTCCTTAAAACAAATCTGGTTTGAAGATACCTGGGAAAAAATTAAATATATATGAAACCATAGTAATGCTTCATGTCATATATAAAGTTCCTGTAAAATGAACTTTCAGAAATTCATATATTCTAATTCAGTGTTAAACTAAGCTTATAAAAACTTCTACAAACTACAGGCCTGTCAGTCTCACTTCAGTGCCTGGTAAAGTTATGAAGAAAATTATTCTGGGGTTACTGAAAAAGACCTGAAGGACAACAGAGTAATTGGTCAGAACCAGCAGAGCTTCATGAGAAGAAAATCCTGCTTATCGAACCTGATTTCCTTTTATGACAAGGCAACCTGCCCAGTTGATCAAGGGAAGCCAGCTGATCTCTTTGGATTCTAGTAAAGCCTTCAACACTGTCTCTCACAGGATCCTTCTGGACCTGCTGTTCAGCCCACAGCTGGATAAACACATCATGGCGTGGGTGAGCAGCTGGGTCACGGGTCAGGCACAAAGGTGACAGTGAATGGGGTGACATCAGACTGGGGACCTGCCACCAGTGGGGTTCCACAGGGCCCCATGCTCGGCCCTCTGCCCTTCAACATCTTCATAAATGACTTTGGACATGGAACTGGAAGAGATACTGGGTTCACAGATGATACAAAACTGGGAGGAGGTATTGACTCCCTGAAGGCCAAGTAGGCCATGAAGAGAGGCCTTGACAAAGCAGGAGTTTGGACAATCATCAACCATCTGAAGTCCAACAAGATAAAGTGCTGGATTCTGTATCTGGGATGGGGCAGCCCTGGATGTATGGACAGACTGGGAATGAGGTGCTGTAAGCAGGGCCATGGAAAGGGACCTGGTGGTCCTGGCAAGTTGAACATGGGTCAGCACTGCCCTGGCAGCCAGGAGGGCCAACCCTGTCCTGGGGTGCATCAGGCACAGCATCACAGCTGGGCAAGGGAGGGGATTGTCCTGCTCTGCTCTGAGCTGGGGTGGCCACCTCAAGTCCTGTGTGCAGTTTTGCAATGCAATATAAGAATGCAATATAAGAAAGGCATTAAACTCTTAGAAAGGTTCCAAAAGAGACTACAAAGATGGTGAAGGGCCTTCGGGGAAGCTGTGTGAGGACTGGTGGAGGCCCCTTAGTCTGTTCAGCTTGGAGGAGACTGAGGACAGACCTCAGTGCAGTTACAATTTCCTCATGAGAGGAAGAGGGGGGGTAGGCACTGATCTGTTCTCTGCGGTGACCAGCGACAGGACCTGAGGGAATGGCCTGAATTTGTGTCAGTGGAGGTGTAGGTTGGATATTGGGAAGAAGATTCTTCACTGAGAGGGTGTCTGGGCTCCCAGGAAAGTGGTCACAGCATCATCCTGAAAAAGTTCAAGAAGAGTTTGGACAATGTTCTTGGGCACATGGATGATTTCTGGGGATGGGGTTGTGCAGGACCAGGAGTCGGACTTGATGATCTTTTTGGGTTCCTTCCAACTCAGCATATTCTGTGATTCTGTGTTTTAAAATAACTAATGTATTTTAAAATAGACATATTTTTAAAGTATTTTTTACACTCTTGCAATGTGATTTCTCAATAAGTATAATACCTGTTCAAAGAAATGAAAAAAATGCTGGTGCACAGTAGGCAAAGGTAACAGCATCAGAACGAGACACACGTGCTATCCACGGCACAGAATCTCAGACACTTCTATTAGGAATTTTTACCTTTAATATGATTAAAATTAATGAGAGCTACCACTATTAGGAGTAAAGCACAGCTTTAGAGTAAGGACAGAGAAGGATATAATGTAAACATCAAAGGGGCAAACGTCTCTTACAGATAAATACCATTTGAAATGCAATAGGATGCGAATGAATTTTGACAGGCAAGGATGTCCAGCTGCAATAAACATGTCCTGACGGAGCCATGACCAGGTTGAAATGAAGTTTTTGGTTACAAACACAGTCAACTGAAAAGGGAAGCTGGAGATGGAAGCCTGATGAGCAGGCAGCCGAGCACGCCAAAGAGGTCAATAGCAAGAGAAGGCAGGGTTTGCTGGTGGGAGCCTTTATCAGTCTATATGGACAGTACCAGACCAACTACTGCAATCCCTGTCTACAGAAGCATGCAGAACCTAACAGGACTCTCTGCGAGCTTTTTAATTCTCTATTTGTAGCTTATCATTACAGAACAAGAATTTCAGGGGATGGACTATATAGGAATATTGTCACCTGCTCACACAGATTACCCTGCTCTACTGAAAGTTAATTCAACTCCAAAGCTTCATGACACATAACTAAATCAATAAGAAGTAAAAGAAGAAAATTTTTCCATTGCACTAGATAAAAAATGGTGATACAGTCAATGCATTGAATAATTTATTTCATGAGGCAACAGATAGATTTTTCCTGTGCAGGTGCATCTCTTATTCTCCTTTGTTTTTTAAGGAAAAAATCCAGCTTCCTTTGTATTCTTAGGTCTTGTGTGTTTATAGCTGTCAGGTGAACACAGAAAGAAGAAAAAACTTAGCAAGCAGTGTGACAGAGAATAGAAACTAACTGAATAATAATACCAAGAGCTTCTTGGAACAGCATCTTGTCTTGTTTGGTAAGTAGCAAGTCTCAAAAATTTCAGGTTAAGGAAGGCAAAAAGAGCAATAGTCTTATTGCTTTTAGGAAATTAAACATATAATTAAATTTTAAAAAATTAAAAATCAAATTTATGTTTAATTAATTAAACAAATTTAAATTTGATCATTTAGCAATGACATTGTCTTTTTCCTGTACATGGTGTGAGGGCCAAGATTACAAAGTCATAAAAATTAGACGAGAAAGGAAGGATGTTTGCCAGTCTGACATCAAGTAGTTGACCATTTATCATTCTAAGGATTCCTTTGTTTTTCAGAGTTTATTTTAAAACTGTTTCCATGATCTTCATTACATACTTCCCAATGATATATAATTCTGAACCTGTTCAGTTGCACCAGCTGAAGGGCAGCATGCAGATTACAGCTCATTCAAGGTTGGCTAATTTTGCAATTCAGGCCCATAACCTTGATTCAAATTTTATAGAACCATCACTTTTGTTATCCCTTTAAATACAATTACACAAATGAAGTGACCATGTCTCCTTTCCCTATTAAATGTCTTAATGTGTATTTGAGCAAGCCATCAAAATTAATTCTGAACCTGCCAGAATTGTGTGCAGGAGAGAAATTTATATTGATAGTGTCAACAGGCAAAGCAGATTTCAGAGAAAAATTATTTTTTAAGAAAAGCATAATCCAATTTGAACTTTCTTATCTGAGTGAAACTTTGGTTAAAATGCACTTTTAAAATTGAAATACATTTGTATGAGGACTGTATTGACCATGCAGCATTATTCTGTTACTCTGTTTTGCTGTCATTTGCTAATTTACTGTTGAAACATCTGGAAAAAGATACAACTAATAAATCCTGTTTGCTCTCCAGGATTTATTGGGAAAAGTGTAACTTTTAGTGGGATTAATAATAAATAAATCCTGTTTGCTCTCCAGGATTTAGTGGGAAAAGTGTAACTAGTTTCATAGCTCCGTGTTTGCTGTGGGTGTTATAATACTAAACTTTTAGTATGCTACCTGTAAGGAGAAAAAGTGAATATCAGTCTTGGCTTAGATCAAGAAGCAAAACTCAGAAATATCTGTGCAGTATATTCTCTCAGTTAACTGAAACATTTTAGTTTCTGTGTGGTAAATACTTTTCAAGAACATTTCTAACATTTTCTTGTTCATTGGTTCCTCTTCCTCATTTCTGCACTACAGTTCACCTTATCCTCTGCTGTGTAACTTCGTGTTATCATGTGTACTACAAAAAATAGAACAATTAGATTAATAAACAAGTAAACTAATAAAAAGTAGAAAGAGGATTACAAATTTACTTAACTAATCTTTTTTATAATACTTTCACCTCCAAACCATTATATTTTTGGGGGTGAAAGTATTATTTAAGAAGCTGATGCAGGTATAGGAATGGAAAGCTGAGGTAAGAAAACAACTTTAACTGGACATGGTGTTTCAAAAAAAACCCAAATCCCAATCTAAAAACAACCCCCTCGCCCCCCAAAATCACATAATGACAATAAAAAAATTAACTTCACCTTTTTTCCACCTCTTATATTACATTTGCATAGAAAGACCTAAAAAAACCTAAATTAAAACAATTATTTCCTGGAAAAGAAGTAGAAGATAGTTTGACAATGCATTAGAATTTTTAGATTGATAGGTGTGCAGCTACCCCATGGCTTTCAGGAAAGGACTTGGTATAGTCAGAAAAAGAACTTTATTCATGTATACAGATATAAATCTTACATATGAATCAATTTCTCAAACATAGCAAATGATGCTGTACCTTTTAGAAACAATATTTTATCTAATAGAAACAATACTTTATCTAATAGAAATGCTTCACTGCAATTTTTGTTCTAATGCAGATGAATTCTCGTCAGAGTTTATTCACATTTCTTCAGTTAAATACAGACACAATCAAGAAATTGTGTTATTGTTAGAAGTCATAGGCAAGTCATGTTTATGATCCTTTTCTGACCTTCAGATGAACATGATACTCCTAACATAGGTAAACTCATAGGCAAAACAAATTATGAATTCACGTATGAAGTAATGGGTTCTGAACTGACTGTTATCATTCAAATGCAAGACCCTGAGTTTATAAAATATGACTTCATGAAAGCAATAGTAGCCTAAAAAAAAAGTCAGGGAATTATTGGGAAAATAAGAGGGAAAAAATTATCAGAAAACATCGCTAAGTCATCATAGAAGTTTGCGCTTCCTTTTGAATCTTATTCATGATTTTGGTCAGTTTCAAATGCGCCTGCTACATTGTGCTTAAGCACTTCACTGGGCTGGAGGTGAAAGAAGCATTTCAGGAGAAAGAAACATGTAAGCCAGCGGTAGTAAAACTCCTCCCTACACAAACGGATAGTAAAAGTCACAGCTGGATTCCAGTCTCCCTTGAACAGGTAGGGCTGGTCTTCTCTCCTGAACAAAAGGCTGACAAAGTAGAGCTGTTGATCAAAATAAGGAACACATGAGAAAAAGAATAAGAAAGGTACATTGCAGGAGGATCTCAGAGGAAAACAAAACTTTGCAAAAATCTGTGAGCAAAGCAGCAAAATACTGGCAGAACCTGCAAGACTTCTAGTAAGCTTTTTTCTATTATGGCTCCATTATTGTATGATATATTCAGAGACTCATGCAAATAAAATATATTATTGGGTTTTCCAGATGTAGGACAGAGTTATGTTATTTTATTAGTTTAGTTTATTTCTTTTTAGCTTCCCAGAAGCATATTCTGTGATATTTTTGAGAGCCAGAAGTATAGCTTTCTTGTGAGAGTTGAATAAAAACTGGGTATTATTTGTTGAAAAACACCACATCTTTGGTCCTACTGTTCAGTAAATATTGATGATAGAGAAGGACATTTCAAACAGATAAAGCTGCATTAGTGCTTTTAAATTTGTCCCTGGGAATATGCTCATCTGGAGCAATTGATGAAGATGCAAAATCAGAGGGTGGGTTTGTTTTGTTGTTTATTTGGGACATTTTTTAATTTTACTTGCTATGATGCTTTTTGAACAAACTATCACACAAAAATCTATTAAAAATATCAAACAATTTAAATAATCCTTTGAGAATCTCTATAATTTTCAACATCAACTTTACCTTGTAAATTATTACGATTTTTATGTATATCTCTCAATTCCAAGCACAATGGGAGATCCAACTAGCTCGGCTAACCTAGGATATATGCAATTAGATAAGACACAGAGTGATACTCGTGCTGAGTAGCCAATTTACTTCTGTTGTGTTAATAATCCTCACATAATTATAAAGTAGTGAGTCATAGTAGTTCTACTTCAATGCATGGAGAATACCAGTTGCCTGCTTAATGTACTATTACCATGAAACAAATTCCAGAGATTTACAACCTTGTTTACTACTTTCCCATCCCACACAATAATTGAAAAGGATTCAATTCTTCAATGAAAATAAAATACACAATAGTAATACAGATTTTATTTGCTACCAAGGTAACAAATATTCCCTTTACAATAACTTCATATATTTTTTCTTGTATGGAATTTTTATTACAGATTTTAATAAGCATGGCTGTAAATCAGGTACATTTGGCATGATGGCCTCAACATGAACTTTTTAAAGCTAGGGTTTGTAGTAAGGAGCTACACAACTTGTCCATAGTAATGAAATTGTGTCAGAGAACACATAAAATGCAGGAACACTTTTTCTTTCTTTCATATCCTTTACCTAATCATTGCCTGTTGAAGTAAGCAGTATTTTTTCTACAAAGTGGTGCTAGGTTCTTAGAATTTTCTATTAAACTCTTGAAATATCTGGAATAAGGAAGACCAGTGGATCAAATAATCATGGATTTTAAAAACATTGGTACTTTGTGTCTAAATCTGATGAGCAAGTCAGTAGAATTATTACGATTTAATTATTAAGTTTTTCAGAAATATTTTATATTTAAGTAAGTAGCCCTTTCCAACAGAACAAAGTGCTATGGTGCAAACAGTTTAATATAATTCTAATCAGTATTTTAATTTTTATTTATTTAATTAATATAATAACAATTCCAAATCCTAGAAAAGAAATTTTAAAAGGTAAAATAATAACCAAAAAGGGCATTTTAATATTCTGTCTCTAACAACCTTTATGCCATGCTTCAATTGGGAAGGACACTAGCTGAGAGAGCTAGAACTCCAAACCATTTATTCCAAAATTTGTCAGCACTCTTTGTTGCTTGGGAGTTTTAAGTCAGTCTCTGGATACAGGTGAAGGATGTGTACCAGCTCAGTGTTTCACTGGAATATAATGTAGCTTTCCCGCACAACTATAATAATACCAATAACAGTCAACTTGGAAATTTTATTTTTTTTCCTATGTTATATTTAGTTTGTTTTTCTCTGTTGTGTTATTTCATAGAAACAAAATACCTAGATAATTAGCTCACACTTTAGCATGTCAAATATATGAATATTAGTTTTTTCTTGGCTGTGCTATTTTGTGTAGGATTTTTCTTGTCCCTGCTTTAGCAAGGAGCTGAACAAGATGGCTTCCAGATGTCCCTTCCAACCTTGATCATTCTGTGTGATTCTGTGAATTTGGTAGTAATTTCAAAAGAAATATATGTGCAGACAAAAAAAATTTAGAGAGATACTCTTTTTTAAAGTAATGGATATTATTGCAGAAATAAATTTATTTTAATGAGTTACCAAATCACTGCATAGCAAGTTTAAGTAGTAAGTTTACCAGATACAAAAGCTAAAAGGTTTAAGATATTCCCCACACCAAAGCAACCCATCAAACAGGTCTATAAACAGAAACCCATTTCAAAAGAGACATGATTTCTAACAAAATCATGAGGTTGTTTGCAGGTATAGTTTATGATTCAAATTAAACATTTCAAAGGAATTCAGAATGGGCAGTCAAGCCATTAAAGCCATCTAGAGGTAACAACTGAAGATTTCCATTTCAAAGACAGTATATATCAGGGTCAAAATGGACCTACAAACATAGGACACAGATTGCAATTTAAAAGTCAGTGAGCAATTTACACAGGTTTAATCAAAGCTGTTAATATAATCCCATTGCCCTAATCCTTTGCAATCCTGCACTTTTTCTTGAAAGACTAAAGACTTCCAGATTTTTTACTGCATACATGGCTTCATAATTAAAACATGTTTAAAAATGTAAAAGAGGTGTCAAAAGCCAAATATTCAAATTATAACAAATCTTACATTTGTGGTTGCGTATTAAAGCTTAATAGAACATAAATTGTGTGAACGGACTTGGACATGCATGGAATGTTTGGCAAAGCAATATCACAAAGACTTGAGTTAGGCAATGTTAGTGGTTTTTAACAGCTGAGCTGTTATCTAAATGTCAATCACTTACTATAGGTATTTTCCATTCATTTTCCTCCTTTACAAAAAATGGAAACAGAGGAAAGAATTTACTGCAAGACATGAGGATCTAACAATGTTATGTGGCTATTGCAGAAAATGCTGATCCTCTAGGAGATAGGACAATCTCTTCTGTCTCAGAGGGACACATACTCGCTCTCTCACTCTTAGCCAGTCGTTCTCTTTACCTGAACAATGAAAGACAATTTCTGCATCTCTAGTGTTGCTAGAGGGTGGTGGGAAATTAAATCTGGGAGCAAGGTCTGTCTTTGCACACAACATTTCAGTTGCTGTCATGGTCTCCTCAATGCATCATACCGCGTCTGTCTAGCCTAAAAGTGGTCACATTCCCTTAAATTAGATAAAGTTCTGTTCAAGGCAATTTCCTTTTTCTTTTAGAGTTTTTTCTTTTTCCTCAAGATTTTTTCATATTTTCTAAAAAAGCCTGTATTCAGGATAAAAGAGAAAAAAAGTAGGAGCTGAGACAGATGTGTTACAACTGAGATGCAGAGACATAAAGTCATTAAGAACTTTATGTTTCCTTCCTCAAGAGCTTTCCTTGATAGTTTTAGTTAGTTGCCTGTCCTAAGTTGCACTACAGACCATCTCAGGATTTGAGTCAACATAGTTGCCATGGTCACAATTGATGAAAACACATATTTACTCCTCCAAAAAGAAACATTTCATCATTACCTCTGGATAAAACCAAGATCTTGGAGCAAGGTGTTCTGCATATGTCATTGTCACTAAGGCAGTTATTTTCTCAGGATAAGAAGTCAGTGGTTCCAAAGATGATACTGATGTCTAGGATACGTATGGTAAATACCCAACATAAAACCACCTTTGTAAAGATACTGTAATGCAATAAAATCCAAAGCTTTTATGTGTATGTGTGTGTCCACTTGGGCACAACTTATTTAGAAAAAGAAACACAAATAAACTAAAACCCAAACCAAAACAAAAATACACACACAAAAAAGCCAGATGCACAACAACAACAACAACAACAAAACCAACAAAACAACCCCCCAAAAAACCCAAAACAAAACAAAAAAAAACTCCACCCAAAATTACAGAGAAATATTTAGCAGAAGATAAAACAGAAATAGAGCTAAAGTTTCTTTTTTTGTCCTGTCTTTAAGCATTACATTTTACACCAAACATTTCAAAGGCCTGATAAGAGGCATATGCCAGATAATTTACACAAAAGAGATTAGTTTTTACTTTCATATTTACAACTACGAACTTTATCTGACTGTTCTTGAACATATTGTTTTCAGTTTTTAAAAGCCTTGTTTGAAAGGAGACAAAATACAAAGAAGACAACAACAATATTTGACTAGAATCTACATCCAGCTAGGCATGTAGTCAATTTAAAAACAGATGTTATTTTCCCTGATTTTCCAAGGAAATTTCTGTTTGTTGTGGATTTTCTTGGGTATTTGGTTTCAAACTGGATTTCAACCATCCTTTCTGATGGATCATTTAGAAAAATAATGTATAGTAGAGGCCATGGAAAATTATAAACATTATAGAAATTCAGTAATAGTGTTCTGGTTCTGCCTTCTCAGCTTCTAGCTCTTTAGCAAAAACTATGCAAATAATTTCACCAAGAGAGGAGAAAGCGGAACCAGAAAAAAATTTCACTAGATAATACTGTGATGTTCAAGGATTGAGTCAAACAAAATGGCTTTGCAATACTTCAGAGTTCCGAATTAAATTAAGTGTAGAGAAGGAGGTATAGACATTCATTTGAAAGAGTGATATGCAAAAGACAAAAATATAACTTGGGATAATAGTGCAGAAAGTAGTTCAGGCAAGAAGTTATTGTATGAAATACAAAGAAAATCAAGGAAAATAGATGAAGTTATAGATTTCCAGAATTCAGAAAGGGTGATCTCTTGCGATTTAGTAAAAGAAAAGTTTTGATTTGAAGGTGGTGAAAAAAAAAAGAGAAAGAAAAGGGCAAAAAAATTGTCCCAATTACTGTTGATTAAAGGACTTGAGAAAAGAAAGAATGTCATTCATCACAAAGGTACAGAGAAAGAAGAATGCTTATGACTGTTCTATAGTAAAGCAGACAGACACTTTACAAAATATATATATATTTACACCATATATGTAGACACATTATGGTAGCTGACCTGCTGGGAAGCAGCTCTGAGGAGAAGGGCCTGGGGTTCCTGGTGGACAGCAAGCTGTCCATGAGCCAGCAGTGTGTCCTGGTGGCCAGGAAGGGCAATGGTGTCCTGGGGTGCATTGGGAAGAGCAGTGCCAGCAGGGTGAGGGAGGTGATCCTGCCCCTCTACTCAGCCCTGGTGAGGAACATCTGGAGCGCTGTGCCCACTTCTGGGGTCCTCATTTGTTTCTTTTGTTTGTTTCATTACATCCACGGAATGAGAAAACACAATTGGAGACTCAGTACATTCAGATCTTTATACCTCTCCACATGGGGAAGCATCTTTTTTTTTTCCTAAAGTACTTAAAACAGGACAATTGATTCTATTAACATAGCTATGCCTGAAGAATTTTCAATAAATGGAATCATTTGACATATAAAAATTCACATTTACCTTTTTTTTTAATTTGTTTGGCTGAAATTGTCAGATAATTTTCCTGCAGTAAATATCTGCAGTCCCTTCTCCTATTAAGAGAATGTGGTCAAATATTACCTGTAAAATTACCTGTCTAATACTAAAAATTGTTTTAAGTAAATAGTTGTAAAGATAGATATAAAGAAACATATTAATAAGGATGTCACTAACAAAAGAGTATATTCAATATTTTCCCAAGCAGTGTATCTGATCATCTTTGCTGCTATATTCTGAAGGTTCTCCTCACCAACATAACTGTGTAATTTTTGGTTTTGAAGTAAATCAAGCACAGAAGAAAACTGAGTATGTTAGGGCAATGCTATTCTCCCTGACTGCTTTTGAAGTCTCTCAGAATGTCAGAAATAATGAAGATACCCTATTGAATTTCTGGCTCTTGAGGTATATTTGACTCTTAAGATACACTTAATTTAATGGTTTTTGTTAGTGATGTGTTTATTGAGGGCACCAAAACAGAATTTTGAAACAAACCATGCAATTAGACAACATACAGGATTTTCACCTTTTATTTTCTTGTCACCTTTAACCGAGGGCTAAATTATTTTTGTCAGACTACTTATAGGAACTAAAGTTGCTCTTTCAATTTACTTAAGTTAACTGAAAGTAAACTGTCCTTCATCTATTACTTCAAACATAATGAATTATCTTTTTCATTTTTCTAATGAATATATGTTCATCGTTCAATGCTGCATAGAGAATATAAAGCCAGGGATGTATGTGAGAATATATCTCTCAGATTAGATGTATTCTGCTGGCTTTATTATCAAGAAAGAAACAGCTCACACTGCTTGTTACCCCAATATGCTGCAATAAATGGTTTTGCTGCCTCTCCTACATGACAACGCAATTTATAATCCTTGAAAATGGCAACATTTTTTACTGCACTTTTATGGTTGGTGGGGCTTTTTTGTTTGGTTTGGTTTGATTTGTTTTTTGTTTTTTTTTTTTTATTTTTCTAATGGTGAAAGCAAAATTAAATAAGTTTAGTGAAGGCAGATACTAGGTATCTTTACCAACCCTGTGACCAAAATGCACATTGTTCCAACCTCAGAATTTTCCAAAATCCCCAAAAGGCCAAAGAATACAATACAGAGAGAGGATAGGTAATGTCATATTCTAAATGCCAAATTCAACACTTTTTCCCTTTCCCTCATCTCCCAATAAGAATAGGATTACAAAAAGAAAATATTGAAACCTTCAGTTTTAAGATGAAAGGAGGGGATCCCTCAACAAACCATATAACAGCTACGTATAAACCTTGTTCTTTATACCACAGTAAAATAAACCACATTTCAAAACTTGGTTCTTTTATTTGATTTTATCTAAATGTAAAAAAATCAGAGTGTGGGAAGGATGTCAAAATATATTGCACCTATGGTCTCTGATAACAGGAGGTAACCAGAAGAGAATGAATGGCTATCATACTACAGCTGTCAAGCCAATATGTAATTCTATTTTGGATGCTACTGTTTGGCTAAATATTTTGACTTGAAATTTTCTCCTGCAGCAAGCATCAGGGACTTAGTTGAAAAGCTGGTGTGTGTGCAATCTTGATGCTCATACCTGGCCTATTTGAAAAGCAATGAGCCTTACAAGGTGGAAAAAAAACTAGTAATCATAGTCTTCTCTTGGCAGGAAAGAACTAAAGTTTTGATTTACTTTCTTGCCATTTAGCTGTATGTTGACATAAAGTGGCATGACATTACAGTGTTTTTCTTTCTGTGTAGTAATGGGGTGAATTTAGCTGAGATGAAACACAGACAAAGACTGTGCTGCCATTAACCTCAATAACATGTGGAGCTGAGAAGAGAGAAACCTGATAAAATTCAGCAAGGGTGAGTGTCAGTGCCAGGTCCTGCACCTGGGCAGGAACAGCCCCAAGTGCCAGCACAGCCTGGGGCTGACCTCCTACAGAGCAGCCCTGTGGAAAAGGACCTGGGACTCCTGGTGCATCACAAGCTGTCCATGAGCCACCAGTGCCCCTGTGGCCAGGAGGGCCAATGTCATCCTGGGCTGCATTGGCAAGAGTGTGGCCAGCAGGTCAGGGAGGTGATCCTCCCCCTCCACTCAGCCCTGGTGAGGCCATTGCTGGAGTGCTGTGTCCAGTTCTGGGCTCCTCAGCACAAGGGAGACAAGGAGCTACTGGAGAGGGTCCAGTGGAGAGCCACAAGGATGATCAGGGGTCTGGAGCTTCTCTCTCGTGAGGAGACACTCTGGGAGCTGGGATTGTCTGGTCTGGAGAAGAGAAGGCTGAGAGGGGATCTCATTGATACATTGAAACATCTCAAAGATGGGTGTCAGGAGGATGGTGCCAGACTCTTCTCAGTGGTGCCCAGTGGACAAAAATTTTGATTTCTGGAGACATTCAAAACCCACCTGGACACAGTTGTGTAAAACCCGCCCTTCCTAAGGGCCCTTCCTACAATTCTGTAGTTCTGTGATTCTTCCTGCTGCTTATTGTTTAGGCAACAGTTATATTATCATTTCACACCAGAGATTTTCAGACATGGCCAGGTTTGCTCAACCACCCTAGAGAACTCGAAAAATAGATGGCATTATTTTAATGATGAAAAATAACAGGCCTTCTTTACAATCAATAATAAAGGGGTTTTGTAAAAATATTAGTCCTATTTTTTAGTAAAACCATTATTTCTGTTCCTCATTTTGACAGTTAACTTTCTGCAAGAAGAAATGGCTAAATATCATAATTTGGTTTTGCCATATCCTTTTGCCTGAAGCCCAGGATTTAACTAAGTTCTGATTTACCAAGTAATTAAACAGGTATGTAGGATACAATCAATGGGACCTATGGGAACTATCTCTAAGTTATAGACTTATTAAAGCTAGATACATATTCAGAAGCTGAAGCCTTGCTTTATGCATTATTGAAAATATCTTAAAATATGAAATGAACTTTTTTGTAGATGATTGAGGGACATGGCATCAAAATTTATCAGTCACTAAAATTTAAAATGGAAAAAGAAAGGATATTTAAATGCATACATTCAGCAATAAATCAGAAATCATTCTAAGCAACTAAGTCAATTTGGTCTTTACCCTTAGTTAAGTAGAATATCATTAAGATAAATTAATATATCTATGAAGAATAAATAAACATTAAACTGCATAAAACTTTAAAATGTTAAAAAGTTCTTGGTATAATTTCAAAATTTGGGAATAAATAACAGTAGTGTTAACAACTAAATAGTTCATACTTTTGGTAATTGTAGCCTTTTTCAGTACATGGAAATACTTTGTGACTGGCTTCTTTTGCATTTTTTTTTTTAATTTGTGGCAGCTCCCTATAAAATGATTTTTAGGGCCATGATTACATTGTAAATATTTGCGTGTACTCTCATTGAAGCCATTAGAGATATTTCTGTATATACAGGAAGTGTAGAACAACCTAGGAATACGGTAAAAGGCTTCAACATTTTTATTGCAGGACCCTGAATGTTTAGTTCTAGATACTCCACATCACGAAAAAACCTCATGGACAATATCAACAGCACCAAAAAAAAAAAAAAAAAAAAAAAAAAAAAAAAAAAAAAGTAGGGAAATTTCTTGGGACATCTTATTTTTGCTCACTATTTTTATGACTGTCCTTAAAGTTTATCTTCAGAGAAGTTATTAAAGAATTTTGGCAGACGTTCTTTAGTTGGTTTCCTGAAATAGCTGAGGGTCTAGTAGTGACATAAATAAACAGTCAACTTGAATTCAGGGCTTTGGCTAGTCTTTCTTACCATCTGTACTAATAAATCAATTTGATGGTGTGGATCACCCTGATGCATTCCTTCCTCTAATGCTGCTAACTTGGAAGGGCTGTTGTTTTACTGTTGAACTTTCATTTGCAATACAGGCCAGCTGTTTTACAAACCCAGATGTTTGAAGAGAAAAGATAAACAGATGACCTAACTGATATAAAGAGTTTACAAAGAGCTTTAGTTTTTCCTCCGCATAGTTGATCTTCAGCATCAAAGCTTCATACATCTGAAATTCTATGAAGCTAAAAATATTTCAGTTAAATCTGCCCAAAACAGGCATAAAGGCACATTTACTATAATTTAAATTATTTTTCTACTACCTTACTTGAGGTCTTAATTGCTACAAAAGAACTTATACAGTGCTTTGTATAGTTGGAAACATATGTTTCTGAAACATGTTTTCCTGCTTTCATGTCTTTTACAATTGCTATGGATGACACAGGTACAGGGTCATGTTCTGACCCTATTACTATCACATTCATGAAAATTAAAATGAAAATGCTTATGTATAATTGTTTTATAGAAATGCAAATCTCTGGATTTTTTTAAGAGGGTACACACACTTAATTTACTATTGTATGGCAGACCTCAAGCATTGCCTTGATATTATAAGGCTCAAAGTTGCTGTGAAAGTATCTATCTGGTTGCATATATACAGTCATCTAAAGTGCAAACAGTGTAACAGTGTAACAATGATTGCATGCATTAAATCAGGTTTACCTCTGTACGTCATTTTATACAAAATGTAATGTGTGTGGTGCATGACATTCCATCTTTCTCTTTTCCATTTAAGCATCTAAATGGCCACTAACTTTGTAGCATGTGAAAGTCTCAGAATGATCAATAGCTTCACCTCCCTAATGGTAAGTATTTGCATTATGTTTTTATGGCTGGGGAACCAAAGATGACTGTGGCAGAAATAATTTGTAGGCCTTATGTAAACCAAAAATGAGCTGCAGCGGGTAACTGGCTGCTGATGTTGATATGATTCTTCTGTAGTGACTAGGAAATTTTGTTTGATTTATGAAGTAAGGGGGATATAGTTTATTGACTTGTCTCTCAATCAAAACGCTTAGACAAAAGCCAATGCTTTGGTATGAGTTTTGGACTTCACAGAGCTCATGTTTATGTATGAGATGTATATGCTCCATGGCAATAGAGGAGGAGATGAAGCTCTGCTACTCCTTAGCCCTCACAGAAAAGAGACTATCAAAAACCAGTGCAGAGAGAAGCTACTCAGGAAGCAATTCAGAATACAGATCTTTTTTGGTTCTCTGGATCACTCTGTATAAGCAGAGCTTTGTGCCCCAGTGGTAGAGCTCCAGTGTGTTACAGCTGGTATGCAGGTGTAGCATTGAGCCCTGTACTACCAGGCCAATTTAAGAACCTAACAGCTTGTCTTAAGTTAAATATACCATAGGCTAGATGTTAATACCTGAAACTATAACAGTGCCTGAGCCTCAGCTAAAACACAAGTCTAAATAAACAATAATCTTGACATTTGTGTACCCAGCAAAGTTACTGTACAGTGGGCAAGGATAAGAATTTATATTATTATAGACACTTTATAAAAATTTTATCTGTGGTCATTTCCATATGATTAATCACCATGATTACTTTCTCACAGTAAGATTATTTTATTGTGAGACAGCTTATTCCCATAGAAGAGTGGTAAGTTAAACTTTGAAAACAGTTGACAGCTATTAGCTATTCCCTGACCAGGGAACACTAAATACCTAATAAGGAGCAGTGTTATGTAAATAGTAAAGAATTTGTCATGATATGACTAGCTATGAGTTTACATGCAGACAAGTCTTCTAACTCTCTCTATAAGTCAGCTTACATTCCCTTTCTTGTTGTTGTTAAAATATGCAATGCTCTATGTATTAAGGCTAATTCTTGAGGAACTACTCTTTTCACCGTGAGATATATCCTTTCAGTAACTTTTTTACACAACTTTGAATCATCTTCTTCTCAAGTTTGGTTAGTAATTTCCCCATGTGTAGGAAAAGTTTTGCTGAATTCCAAAGAGTCCAATAAAATCCTTAAGTGGACCATGAAGAAAGGTTTGCATAAGTTAAGCAGTGGGGGAAAGGGGACTACTGGATGCAGAGGAATCCTTTAAGAAAGAGAAGCCAATTCCCAACAAAGAAAAGTTGGGAATTGGCTTCTCTTTCAACCAGAAAGCCTGGTAGAAAAAATGTTAAACCATCAGAAAAGTTGAAAATTATTCTGACCATCAGCTTGGTGAAACCATGAAAGTTAAAAAAAAAAAAAAAAGCAATATTTTCAAAAACTTTCCACATATATAAGACAAATACATTAAGATGTAGATGGAATATTAAAGAGTATTGATACATAGCAGAAAAACCAAATCAGATTTGTGTGTCTCAGTATCCACTCTAATACTGTTTTCAGAAGTTTCCCAACTAATCTATTCTTCACAGAAGACAAGGGAAAAGTTCATTCTATAATGTCAATATGACAGAATTTTAAATAAACTTGTAACAGTAAGAAATTGCAATAATGAGATAGTATTTTCCTTTAAGTGGTCCAGAGGTATGAAAATCCTAAATTGCTATCCTGTGGAACCCACCCCATCATTAATGTCTATAAAAGAACAGAAAGTAATCAAAGTGTAACATCAATCTTTGGCAAAGAATCTATGAAAATTAAAGAGAACTACATCCTTTTATTTATAACCTCTTCAGTGAGCAGAGTACAATTGGTTGGTGTATTAAATAATTTGATCACCTATATTATTACAGTAGAAGAATTGTACTTGCAGGAACTTGCAATACTGTGGTGGGTTGACCTTGGCCACCCTATCACCCCTTTCGTCAGCTGAAAGGACAGAAAATAACACGGAAAGTAACTTGTAGGTTGAGACAAGGCAGCTTACTAAATCAAAAACAAAAGGTTGCATTTGGACATGCAAAGGAAATAAAAACCCAATGTTTTATTATTGTTTCAGCAAGTGGTATCTGGCCAGTTTCTTGGAAGCTGGGGTCTAGCATGTATAGTTGTTGCTGTGGAAAGTAAATGTTGTAAATGTTAAATTCCCCCCTTTCCTCCTTCTTTTCTTAGCTTTTATATCTGAAAAAGGTATCTTTTCTGAAGGGATGACTGTGTTGTCCCTTCAGTTAATTTGGGTCAGCTGCCCTTATCTGTGTCCTTCCCCAAGACCTTGCCTACCCCGAGCCTATTGATGGAGGGAAATGTTGGAAGAGACATGGCTGATGTTGTGCCAGTGTTGCTCAGCAGTAGCCAAAACACTGCTGCATTACCTTTCTACCCACCAATGCAAGGCACTGTGAGGGCTGCTGTGAGCAAATGAACTCTGTCTCGGCTAAGTTCAAAACTAATGCAGGAAAGATCTGTGATAAGTTATGAAATTTGCTCATAAATAATATAACCCAACTGAAAATCGACTGTGAAGAGTTCCAGAAAGATCTTACAATGTTGAATGCATATATTGAAATCATTTGTCAAGATAAAGCTTATGCCAATATAAAGCAATTTGCAGAGGCCAAAAAAAGCCTTAAAGACGCAATTATACGCTAGGAAAGAGTAACAGCAAACAGTTTTCTCAATGGTCAATTCAACATTTAACAACACCTGAAATGCCATAAAAATTAATAGGAAGCAGCAGAGAACTGAGACTAAATTAGAAATCACTGTCACTCTGCTACTGTACAAATTCACTTTTAAAATACAACATATGGCTGAGGTAATTTCAACTAAACCAGAAAGCAGCAGAACTAGGAAAATACAGAAAATAGTGAAAACAATATTCAAATGAGAAATAGGCTCCCTACAAAGAGAAATTAAATAGCCAGGAACATTTTGGTTCTTGGAGAAAAGTCAGCAGATAGAAACGTTCTGAGGACTGTAAATTCATCAACATAAAGAGATACTGAGTAAGAAATTATCAATTTTTTCCTGAGTATTGAAACTACGTGGCAAGATTTTTGCTAGTGGGGGTAGCTGTAAGATGACTCCTATAAGAAGGCACCAGAAACTGCCCACATCTCACTCAGACAGAGCCAGTTCCAGCCAGCTACAAGCTGGACCCACCACTGGCCAAAGCTGAAACAAGCAATGACATCAGTAGCATCTCTGTGACAAAATATTTAAGAATAAAAAATACAGTGCAGCAGCTCTAAGACAGGGATGAAAACATGACTGAAGCAACCCTGCAGAAACCAAGGTCAGGGACAAGGAGCAGGAGGAGGCACTTCAGGTGCTGAATTGTAAGGCCATCATGCAGACTGTGCTGAGATAGCTGTGTCCCTGCAGCCACTGAGGTCCATAGTGACGCGGACATAGGTATCAACCTGCAACCAGCAATATCAACCATGCTCCCATGCTGGACCAGGCAGATATGCCCTGCAGGAAGCTGCAGCCTGTGAAGTGCCCACACAGGAGCAGGCACCCAACAGGACCTGTGCCCCATGGAGAGAAGTGCATACAGGTAGAGGTTTTCTGGCAGAACCAGTAGCAAGGACTGATGTTAATTTAGTGAAGGCTGTATCCCATGGGTGGCACCCTTCACCAAAGCAGTAAAAAGGATGAAGAAAAAGGAAAGGCAGAGACGAAGAGCTTTGAACTGACTGCAACTACAATTTTCCCATCTCCCTGTATGACCTGGAACTAGGGAGAGATAGGACTGAGTTGAGCACAGGAAGAAGGGAGGGGTGAGGGTAAGAAATTTCTAGTTTTGTTCTTATTTCTCACTATGCTTCTTTTTTACAATTGATGTGTAATAAATTCATTTCTCCAAGTGAAACATGTTTTGCCCATGACAATATTAAGTGATCTTCTTGTTGTTATTTTAACATATTATATTTTAATTGAATTTTCTCCCTCTGTCCTTTTGAAGAAGTGGAGTGATAGACTGGTCTGATGGGAACCTGGTGGCTCAGCCAAGGTCAGCCCATCACATCCCAACATAAGCAATACTGAGTGTGTTTGTTCAATTGTCAGGAAGCAGGTTTAAAAATTGAATATTTTTTGACACAATAACTATCCTTCAACTAATTCAGAAGCAGTAACGTACAACCATTAGCCACATGGTCGCGTCACAACAGCCCAGCCCTTCACAACAAGAAGCACAAGTGCTGTATCAGCACAGGCATGTGGTTCCTGTTTTCAGAGATCAAGTTAATTCCCTGGCAGGCGACTACCCAGGAGCTAATTTGCTTCTATATCCTGTGACAGGTAGATATGCTTTTGTTCATTCTGTAGTTCCCCAGGTCCAAAACAAGCAGAAGACCTATTTGTTTTGCTTTCAGAAATATAGGAAGGATTAAGTTTTTACTCTTTGTACAGTGAGTTTACAAATAAATAAAAAAAAAAAGAAATTGTCCCATCAAGGTTAATGGGATCTCTGTGGCGAACTTTTGTAAGGCCAAGTTATTTGTCCATACATAGGCTGTTGCTGTAAAAACTGAACTGTACTGATTTGCATCTTTTTTCCTAAGTATTGGTGAGGGGTGTTCTTTTTAGTTGGTTTTTTGGTTTTTGTGGATTTTTTTCCCTGACTTTCCTGAAATGAGCTTCCTTTGCTTGATCTCTACTTAAGGATTCCAAATTTTTTTGTCTACAATGAAAAATTATATTTCCTTCATATACTCAGATAAGGAATTTTCCACTTGAATTACTGAAAATTGGTTTGAAATAAGGGGGATGGAGGGGGAGAGGAGGTAAAATAGAAATTTTTCAATAGACACCTAAAAGCAAAATGTACTTTTTCATAAATTGTTAATGCTCCTAGTTTTAGAAATATGACATATAGTTTAAAAATAGTTGTATGAGTTGCATTTTATAGGTGAAGTGGTTAAATTCATACATTTGAGGATGAATTTTTAACTTGTTATCTTAAATTATAGACATCTGCTGAGCAAAAAAAGAGAAATTAGGGATCACTGATAGTTTAAATCAGGTTAGCAAAAGGAATTTTAGGCAGATGAAGTTCTGTCTTCTGACATGCATTTTAGCCATTCTGCAAAATTATTAATCTTTTCTGTATTTCCACAGTAATCAAATGGATCCTTGTATTTCAGACATATAGTACTCTGAATCTGTGCTTCATGACTATTATTCTACACTATTCTAGAAAATCACTAAAAGTTTACAATATTTAGGCATGAATATAAGTAAGGATTCATTGCAAGTCCTAGCATAGAACAACTTAAAGTATTTGTGTGCATTATGATGAAACTATGAAAATAGAATGATCACACTGATCATTTAGTGATCATTCAGAAGTGTAGACTATGGCACAAAATAGTAACAAGTAAATGAAGACTGAGTTTTCGGATGCATTGATGGAATTCCAACCTGGTAAATTAAATTAATCAAGAAATGACAGAGAGGAAAAGTGCAGGGGTTGAGAAAGGGAAGGTGAGAGATCATCAGTAAACCTTGAGCTAAGCAGTAAGCACTAAAATCATGAGTAGGCACTGAGCTATTTGAATAGCAAATGCTGCTGGCAGAAATGTAGTGATATCTGGCCTGCAGGTATGTGAATGACATCTACCCCCATCTACTGAGACACTGCACTAGAAATTATGATGAATCCTATCACCTACACATTTCTGAAACTTCACCTTAGATGGCATTTTGTTATTGCATTTTGTGATGACTTACAATTGCACTCTGTGGCTGTTATGACAGATTACACAAACAAAAAAAATTGGAATATCAGCAATTTAGAAAAAAAATTTTGCTTAAAAGTGCCTTGGATTAAAAAAAAATTTGATATGAACATCAGTCTGCATTTAAGTAAGTTTGTTCCTAGAGATGTGCTCATGAATTTCCATAGAATCATAGAATTGTTTGGGCTGAAAGGGCCTTGAAAAATAATCTAGTTTCAGCGTCCCCGCCATGGACAGATTCACCTCGTACTGGACCAGATTGTTCAAATCCCCATCCAGCCTGGTCTGGAACACTCCCAGAGGCTTTGCATATATGTGAACATGTATACACATACCAGCTAAAGAGAAAAAAGCCTCTTTTCTTAGATGAAACAGAAACATATATTCTCCTTCCAGCCTTATTTTGACAGATAGATTCATGGGTATTTTCATCTTTAATAAAGTACTAATAAAATCCCTTGAAAAGTAATGTACCTCACAAAATAGTAAATGATAACAACTGATGCACAACCCTTTGTGATTCATCTTACAGGTAAAATCAAATCTCTAATATGAATGTACTGTGCTACATAATACTCTGTTAACACACTAAATAACAACAGTGTAGTTTTTACGTTATTGAATGAAAAAGTATCAGTTTTGCAGCTGCAGAGTCCTTTCTTTATCAATTCACTTACATTTACATGGAGCTTTCACAGGCATTTTAAAGGAATAAATTGGTACCCTGCAAATACTAAGGTCAATGCTAAATCCGAAAGCAGAACATCCATCGCTGTGTAGTTCTGCATCTGAGTTAATTAGCCCTGCTGTTAGAGCTAATGAGCCTGGGCAGTGTGCTGCAGAAATGCAACCTCCCTGTTTTTGCACCATGAAGTGCAAGCACATCCTGATTAGCAGGCCAGGAGATAAATATAGTATGTCTGTAAGCCTGCCTTTTTCCTAGGAAATTGAGGTTTACAGATTTTATGTGGCTATTTGAAATCATACACTTTAACCAGACTTTGTTGTGGCCGTTTTGAGGACACATTTAAATATATATAGTTTGACAGATTCAACCATCACACATGGTTCAACTTCCCATACTCTTCCTTATTATGAATTTTTAAAAGTTCTAACTGGACAGAGATCTCCCAGACATGTCTCAGTAGTGGCTGAAAAATAACTGTACTTCATCAAATAAAAAAATTAATAGGGAAGACAATTTTGATAATTAATATGGTTTTCAAATACTGTAAACACTTTTTGAGAGAATTAGTAACCAGTGCAAAAAGTCAAATTACTAAGATTTTGCATAATAAGGCTGAACTAGAGTAAACTTCAAATCAGCTTTAAATGCAGCCATTAAGAGGAATTCTTTACAGCATAATTTGCTGTATAATTGCATTTTCTATATGTTTTATGAGATTTATACGCTCACAGGGACTTGGGTCCAGCTTTGGTTGACGAACATCACAACTTCAGTAGAAGCAATGATTGTTTCAAAGTCTAAAGCAAAATATAGAATTTTAAAGCTACTTCCAGGCAATTAATTTTGTCTTCCTGAACACTAAATCAAAAATAGCTGATTTATTAATGTAATAATTATATGCTAAGCAATTAAACAAGGATTTCAGTTATAGTGTCATGCATGCAGAATAAGTTTGAGTTGAGTTCTCTTCTGATAACTGTACAACAATGTTACTTAAGCAGTCTGCTTATGGAACAGACAGATTGAAAACTGAAAAAGATAGCTATATAAAAAGTCTAATTATGAAAAAAAACCTCTCCTGACAAATCATGATGAACAGCACTGGAAAGCTGAATTGATTAAATATTATATTTAACATAAGAAAACATTTACAAAATATAACATACCATGTGTATAATAAATTCTTCTATTAACACAAATACTTGACATTTTAAATATTCAACTTAACAGTGTGCTTTTTAAGATAAATGCTTTTATTGTTTGCATGCAAGTATTAATTTATGAATTTTTTTATTGGAGAAAGAAACTTTATGTGATAAAAAATGTGAGTATTTGGATTTCTCATGTAATTTTCCTGAATTTAGAAGATACAAACACATTGATGTGTATGGACATGGCTCTCTGTACTAGCCTGAAGATGGCACTTCTTGAGCAAGGTAGTCAGACCAGATGATCTCAAAAGTCCCTTTCAAACTCAGCCATTCTGTGATGCCGTGACATGGTACTGTTGAGATGGTCATTTGGCATTTTTCATTGTCTTTCTAGTACACTGATTGAGATGTTTCTAGAATATCTTCTCACAAAATTTTCCCATTCACATTTTCTGGAACATATTTCTGTATGAAATTTAAGTATTCAAATGTTTATTTTATTTTGCTACAGAACAAATTTCAAAGTATCCCTTTCCAGCAAGAAGAAAATTTGATCCAAAATAATATCTCTGAGTAATATTAACTACCAGTAAAATATAAGGATTATTTTTTTAACAATGAGAAAAACTCTGGGGAGTTTTTCATGCACAGATTGGTGGATGCATGAACAGGGTGGGCAATCCCTCTTACTGCCTACCCCACATTCCTGTCTGCAACAGAGCTGATAATGTAAAACCCAGCTGGAGCACTTCTGTCAACACCAGGACTGCAGTGGCTCCTGCAGGGAAGGCTGTTTTATTTGCTGTGGACAGGGCAACTGCTCAAGTCATAGTGCATGTACAAGGTACAATGCCATGGCCTGCTCAGTGGGTTTAGGGCAAGGCAGTTTGATGTGGTCTGGGTAGGACCTGAGAGAAACAACAAAATTCTTAGGAGGTTCAATACTTGCAAGCTTTAGAACATGAGGAATAAGGCAACTAGCAAATTTTAAAAGAACATCCAGACAAAGTAAGGCCCTTCTCACACAAAAAGGGAAAATTTCTAGACCCTGAGAGCTGGGAGATTTCCTTGGCCCTTAGTATTTAATTTTCTGTAAGCACCTCAGGAAAGCCAAAACCCTGGTGCCTGACCACTCTTTCAGGCTCCAGTTAAGGGGGCTCTTCACTGAGCAATCCTGCTGGACTGGGGGGTGTTTTGACTGGCTTAGGGAAATACAAGAGCACAAGCAGGTCTTCCCAGTTTATGACCCCTCAGGGGGTCTTCCTTTTATGTGAGTACGTTATCCCTCTACCTAGTAGCCTTGAAGGACTCACACCAAGTGTTTCCAGAATTACACCCTTTATTAATATAAAATTGTGACAAGTTAATATTTGACTTGTCACAATTTTATATTAATAAAGGGTGTAATTGCCGTTGATAGTATCTGACTGCAAAAACATATTCAAAGCAATACACTAGCAAGATCAAAACCCCAGTAAAATATTCACCATGCATGGGTATGGTTCTTACCTAACAAACATCCCTACGCAAAGAAGACAAATTCAGCCTGTTGACCGATCCCGTCCATTAAAATGGAGTCTTCCCCAACTTTTTTCCCCATTCCTGACTTACTTTTTTAACTTCTTCTCTATGTTTAGGTGGAGACTGAGGGACTCTAGTGATTGATACCTCTGTTACCAATTGGTGTAAATTCTCTCATTTTGCTTTTAAAGACACAGTCAAAAAGTATAGAGTGCATGTCCGGTGAGGGGAGATGGAGGGTACCTTGGAGGCTGATACCTTTGGCATGGAGGGGTGCCAAATACCAACTGTAATACATTAATATATTACAGTTAGGCTATAATGAACAACTTTCATCCAAGGAGAAAGATTTTGGCCCAGTAGGAAACCTCTGGGAAACTAGAAAGACATTACCTAGCTAGCCATCATTTGAACTTCGTGGGATAAAACAAAACTCGAACACTGCAACTCATGGCTTATCAGTAGATCAAAACATAGGTACTCAAAGAAGGGGCAGGGGAAAGAGTTGTCCCATGTGTAAAAAATAGTGATTGTTTCCACTCCGCTGTCTTTGGAAAACAGTGTGGAACAGATTGAGAGTTTATGGATGAAAATTAGAGGTCAAGCCAATAACTGAAACCTCATGGCTTGTGTTTACCCCAGTCAAGGGTAGTCTGTCAGTGAAGTTCAACTACAGGAAGCATCATACTCACAGGTTGGGCACTACTCTATGAACCAAATAGAACAGCAAGCTGTAAACTGTCCCAAAAACTCTTGGGGTGCATTGAAGACAGGTTCATAATGCGGGTGGAAGCCCAATCAGATGCAAACCCCTACTGGAACTGTTGCTTCCCAACACACATAAACTAACTAGAGAGGTCAAGGTTCTTGTCAGCCTAGGTTGCAATGGTCAAGCTGGTTTTTGCTTCAGTTTTCAGTCTTCATACATCCCTGAACATCAATTCTTTCCCGTAATGAAAGAACACCAGATTCATGACCCCCTGAGGACCCTGAATAGGCATAGGTCTATCGTGAGATGCATCCTGTAGTCCTGAGGGAGTTGGCTGGTGCAGCTGCCAAGCCACTCACCACTATATTTGAAAAGTCATGGCAGTCAGGTAAAGCTCTTGGTGCCTGGAAAAATGGCACCCATTTTTTAAAAGAGTAATAAGGAGGACCCTAGGAACTATCAACTAAGCAGCCTCACCTCAATGACTGATAAGATAAGGAACACATGCTCCTGAAGTTATGTCAAAGCATATATGGAAGGCAGGGAGGTTTTCAGAGAAAGTTAATGCGGCTTCACAGAGGTCAAATTAAACACAGCCTTAAGTGAGTCAAATACTGAGCAATAAGATGTTTCAAAATAATTTTCACCTTGTCTTGCAATTTGAAAGCCTTGCCCTCTACTCTCACAATACTGAAATATCTCTGAGGTAGATGTTCTTGATAATTGTTAGATGCTCCTGATAAAAGGTCTTAGCCTTTTACTCAGAGGTAAAATTTTGCATTTGATGAAATTTCTAGAAAGGAGGAACAATTTCAGTTTATGCTTCTCTGAAATAGTTTTATTTATACTATTTTGTTGTTCACTCTTCTCTCCCAGTCTGTGCTGCTTTATTTTTCAGTTTACCATCAGAACACAAAATTCAGTCACTCACTGTACTCTAGCACATGCTTGCGTTAAAATTGGTCACTTCATGAACAGTCTTTAGGAAATATTTTTGACTAGTCTCCTCACATCATACTGTTTTTTTTCCATGAAGCAAGTTTAAAATTACCGTTTTCTGAAAGAGAGTTCTTCCTTATTTTTTTTTACATAGCAAAATCTCCCATTTAGTAAATGTAAGGCATTGCTGAGAATTCTTTTATATCTCTAAAGAAAAAGAATTAAAATTATGCTAATTCTTTCCTCAACTAATTACTGCCAAGTTCATGGGATCTGTTCTGAGTGTTGAAAATGTACAATGAAGCATGAGAGAGCATAGATTTTAGCATTCGTCTTCTTCACTGGGGTTCATTTTAAAACAGTATGGTTTGCTCATGTGGCACTTTGAAGTCCATCCTGGAAAGTGCCATAGTATTAGTTAAGGCTAAAGGTTTGGAGTTGGTTGAGCATTCATTATTTTTATATTTTATTTTATTTTGTTTTATTTTATTTTGGCAAATGCTGAAAGAATATGCAAAAGGACTGAAGTTATCATTATTGAGCTTCTATCCCATAAGACTTCACTGGATATTCTATTATATTATTCAACTTCCCATTGACCTGATTTTGTTCCCCTGACTATAACAGTCAGAGTATTGCTCAGAATGCTCAGGATGGCTTCTGTAATAAAACCAGATAAACCTAAAACCTTCCCCTGTGCAGTTTAAAGTACAATCGAGTTTTAAATTGATTGACTAAAACAAAAACCCTCCTCATTCCTCAGGGAATTTATCAGTTGAACTCGGGTCACACTGTGAGTTCTTGCTTCAGTGTCCAGGGATTCAGTATTGAAAATTATGAGAAGTGATGAATCTTGGTCATATGAAAACCCTGAGGGATACAAAATTTTATTAGGTGGCAGATGCAAAACACAATGAACCTTCATCCCAACCATTTTATTCCTAATAAAGTGTCTATCTGAGTCAAGTTAATTTCCCCCACTTGTCTGGGAATCTGTGTAAAGATCTATTGCTCACATAAATTCTGGTTGGGTATTTTTTCCCATTTGTACCTCTGAGTTCTGTTACAGTCACAAGTTAACACAATAAAGTCTGAATGAGATAATTTCTACAGTCAGGACAGACTTTCTTTAAGTTACATTAATTTTGAGCTGTTCCTGTTACCTGCCTTTGAGTAACAGGACATGTACAGTCAATTAGAGCAAACTTACACATGCTGGTCTTTGTACAACTAGCACTGTATTTTCTTACTTCCAGCATATTTTATGCCTTTTGAAT
The DNA here is from genome assembly GCF_028551555.1 of Melozone crissalis. NCBI lineage: Eukaryota > Metazoa > Chordata > Aves > Passeriformes > Passerellidae > Melozone > Melozone crissalis. The sequence continues at coordinate 38,129,320 of NW_026535783.1, read as the reverse complement.
ATTTAGAGTAGTTTGAATTTACTGAATATTTCATAGTTGAAAGACTGGGACTGTCAAATCCTTACTTCCACTATAAGAGGAATTAATTAAATTCATGCTATCAAGTGATGTGCTTTTTTTTCACATACAGAACAATCTTTACATGCATGAAGCTATTTTAAAAAAGAATATTACTGGGATAATATTCATAGCTGGATAAGAAGAAGCATCCTTTGTAATTACTTGTGTTGCAAATGTATCTTTGGGTTCTTCTTTTTTTCATTAATCACCAGAGCAGGAAAAAACCCACACTGAACAACACATTTTTATTCTGAGATAAAGTTATATTTGAGGAACCACCATTTTAATTTCAGGTTTTTTCCTGCCACATACAGCATTAACTACAAAACTGAAAACTTTTCCAAAAATTAACCTTCAAAACTTTCAAAAAAATTGAAAAGTAAAAATTACCATTCATGGAAAAATTGCTAAGTGAAAATTAAAATGTCTGCACTTTCTTGTATATCAGTTAAGACCATGTGACTTACATGAATGGGACTGCTTAGCATGTTGGGGAGTACCCACCAGAAACAGTCAAATATTCCTTAGGTAAATAGTCACACAGACTTGTACACTGCAAAATCCCAAATGCTCTTAAAATGCTGTGAGATGTTATCAAACAAGAGTCATTTACATATGCCTTGAACCCAAGCTCAGTGGTCACAAAAGCCAAGCCACTGTCATTATGGAAATGACAGGTTTCCTACCTGACAGGTTTTTTTTGTGCTACCACTATTGCTACAATTGGCAACAGATACAACTTTGCTGATAACGAAATTTTATTGTTTCAGCCCATTTATTCCAAGAAATATAAAATACTTCTTTTGTTTTGATAAATAGCAAGGTCAGTCAGTCACACAACAGTGACATGCCTGGGATCTCTCAGAGGATGCAGGGCAGCTCGCTTGACTGAAGCGGTGGACAGACAGAAGTCCTGTGTGGGACAAACGGCAGGTGGGGGAGACCCAGTGTGCCAGGGTCAGACTGATGAAGCTAACAATGTGGTGGGAATGAGGTACAGACCAGCCAGTTCAGGAAGTCTTTAAACTGTTTGAGAAGGTGTCTGTTGCAGAGCTATGACACCTCCTAGAAGAACAATTTGGCAGGACATTAATCAAAACATCTACAGAGTTTTAGAGGGAATTTCCCAGAAAAGAAACTGGATGGGCTTAACAGGAGTGACACAAAGCTGGACCTGCAGTTTGCTAACAAGGAGGCACAGGATGGGCATGTGGTAATCAATGTATCCTCAGCTACAGTGATCATGAAGTAATGGCCTTTGAGCTCCTGAAAGGAATGAGAAAAGAGCACACAGAAACTGAGCTTCACAAGAACAGATTTTGGCTTATTCAGAAACTTGAAGATGGTATTCCAGTTTCTGAAACAGTTCTGAATGACAAACCAGGACAGTTTATCCCAGTATTCAGAAAATCAAAATTGTTTTGGCTAAGTAGGAAATTCCCAACACAGCTTCAAGGGAGAAAAGGCAGCAAAAAGGGGTGAAACAGGGACAGGTTACCAAAGAAGAATTCAAAAATCCTTGTGTGGTAGTGTGTTATTTGGTTATATTTGATTAAGTCTTTATTCAAATTGTTTGTAATGGTTCACTCTTGTATGCCCCTTGTTCTCTTCAAAGTGGTTCAGTCTTAAGTTGTGCCTTCCCCTTTCCCTATCAATCAACCCTTATACCTACCCCCTAATCCAGTTCGTTTTTTGTCAATCCTTGTAACCCTGCCCCTGGTACCCATCCATCAATGTAGACCCTACCCCTTTATCCAGAATCTTCCCTGTCATTTATGGAACCCTTAACCTTCCACTTGTTGTGTGTGTACGCTCTCCTCTGCTCATGTATTTTATTGGTTATGTGGTGATGTAAGTCCCACCTCATGCTGCACCCTGGAGCTAGCCCATTGGTTGTAAGGCTTTCTCCTCCCCAGAGCCAGCCCCTCTTTATAAGTTGTTGCAATGGGTTGCTCGGAATTCTTCGCTCAGAGCTCTTTGTTTGGAGCTCCATCTGCTTACCTGTGTGCTTCTTTGTAACACCCGTTCTTTCTCCCTCTGGGGTGAGGAATAATGGCCACCTGAGAACTGCAAACAAGAGTCCCTCCCTCCTTCCTTCACCAGGATCCAGTCTGTGAGGATTTTACCCTGAGATAAGGGTGTGCTCCGCTCAGGCGCTCCTGGAAGGGTGCTGGCGTGCTGGTGAGCCGCCGCCCTCTGCCTGCCGGTGGCGTGTGAGGCAGGGAGCGGCCACTCGTGACCCGCGCTGAGGGGAAAGGAGTCAACCTAGCCGCTGGCCCCTTCTCCCAAAATCGAGGTGTGGCACCCTCCCCGCCCCTCACAGATGCAGAAGATGGCTTCAGGAAAGCCAGACTCAGCTGAAATTGGAAGTATATCATAGTCAACAAGGACCTCCATTGCTATGTGAGTAGGGAAAAGCTAAACAAAGGCAAAATGCTAATGCTGCTGCTGAAGGAGGGCTGTTGGTCTAGTGACAGCGGAGAGCGAACATTGAGGTATTCACTGCCTTCTTTGCCTCAGTCCTCACTGACGAGTTGTGACAGACCTTGTACTTTAGTGACAGGGCTCAAAGAGGAGGAGATCTGCCAGGCAAGAGTGAGGGCTGACTCAAAGATTGCTTTGCATGACAGCGCCCCTCATGGGTCTCTGGCATCTGCTGGGCAGTAGGTGGAGAGTTGAGGTAACAGGCCAATGTCCCTCCTAGGTCATTTTGTGTTAGATTTGAAGTGTCGTGGAGACTGAATAAAGCCCTTGGAACTGGAGAAAGACAATTTTTATATTTCTCTTCAAATCATAGGAAAAAAGTGGAACTGTGGGCCTCAGTTTCGTCTCTGAGAAAGTAATGTTTTGTACGTTACTAGGTGCAAGGGAGAAGAAGGAAATTTAGGATAGCGCAGATCAGCTATGGGCAAAATTGATCTGCCCAACCTGACTCCTTCAGTGATAAAATAAAAAAATACGTTGATGTGGGTAGAATAGTGGTCATTACTTACCATTATTTCCATACCCGCTTTTTCTTATTGGCAATCTAAACTATAAACACTCAGTAGCAGAGAATTTCTAACACTCTAACAATGAAGCAGAACACAAAACAAGTTTCCCTGAAGCCACACTGCCATATTTGCTTCTGCAAATGAATGGCTTCACAGAAAGTAAAAAACCAATGTCTGACTGCACCAGACGCAGTGAATAATTGTACTATATGATTGTTTTGTTTACATTGTAAATTTCCTGCAATATATCAAAAGACATTTATCTACTTGAATTTCACTTTAGTGTTCGAGAGATTATTCAACTCTAGTTTCAGTGACTTCAATGAACTATGTAATTTATTCTCATTTCGTACTTAAACCACAAATGATGAGGTGTCTTTGTTCAAAATTTATGTGAACCTTCTGTTCTTTACCTTTGCTATCACGTATTTAGGATGTTAAAGAAAGAGCATGGAGAATGAGGTCTTATTTATATGCTAGCAAAAGGCCAAATTCAGTCACTTGTGCTAGCCCAACTGCAAAGATCAAAACCCACTGTATTATTACTTACAGCTCTAGGGATAGTAGCTTGAGATTTATTTTTATTCAATGAGAGGAAAACATTTCAAAACATTCTTGTTCAGCCCACCAGTGGCCACCAAATTAGGAAAAATCTTCATTGCTCATCTGGTCTTTCAGGTATATTCTTACTGTTACTAATGCTTTTTACGTAAAAGCTTGTTTAAGTTTTAAAACTTAAGGTCATATTATAGAAACAGAGCCAAAATACTTAAGTTCCTCAAAGCTTTAGCTAAGGCTCACCAAGTGTTTGTTTCCTGGGTTCATACAAGATATAAAGTTATGCAGTTGATTGTAATCTTCGATAACGTGTTTGGTTTTCTTTCATACAGAAATAAACTTTACTTAGTCATTTTATTTTTAGTTTAATTTTCCACATTTAAAACAAGAGAAGAGCAAGACAAAAACCAGTGTACCACATTCCTGTTTATTTTAATTCAGTGGTGATTATTAGTTCATAAAAACGCAGTTCTGAAAATAATTAGTCTAGTGTTGTAACAGAAAAAAATCTGGTAAATTTTTCAGGTTGTAATAACAGCTTTATAGCTTCAGTAACTATGTTTGTGAAGTTGGATTTTATTTGGTTGTTAAATGTGACTGCTAAATTGACACACTACAACTCGAAGTGCACTGTGACTCTGTAGTATTGCACATTAAAACAAAAAAAAGGCCACTGTTACGTGAATTTAGGCATGTATTTAAAATACTCAGGATTCTCAGAGCAGTTACTGTGCAACTCACTGGTCAAGTCGATAAAACAAAGAGAAATTCAAAGACAACCTAAAATGTTACTTAATCTGCTCTGGCAAATTTCTAAGAAGCCATGGAAAGTGTGCCTTTCAAACTTAGTGTGCCTTTCACCCAGACATTGAAGCACCATAGGCTGGCATGTCAGTGATCACATAATTACTAAAGAGAAGACACTTCCCAGGTTTCAGTGGAAGGCAACTAAAGGAATGGTTGGTTAGAAGCGCAGAAAGATTGCATTATATAGTTTCTGTCAGATGTCACATTTTCATTTAAGACAAATCTCACAGATCACTAACCTTCAGAAAATAAGTCTTAAAGTCACAAGCACAGGCATTAGAGCTCTCTAATATCTTAAAATAGGTTCTAAAAAGAAGTTAATTTCTTTCAGATGCAACCTATGCACTTCACCATATAGTTTTGTCCTTAAGAAAACCTAAATAACCATTTCATATTCAAAAACACTTATCTGAACAGGTTCTTAGGATGTACAGATCTTATACCGATATTCTTTTCACACTTGTGAACATGGAAATTCATAATTTCTTGAAGTGTTTTATACACTTCAAGAAATACACACTTATGTGTTTTATACACATAAGCAGTTGCCTTCCAGTAGTATATACTGTATAAAACCCCATGTAGCAACACAGATCTGTAGAAAGTTGCACTTCGATAGCAGTCTCTATTTGACAGCAGTCTTAATTTTCAATGTCATTATTTTTCAATATTATTTTATTGTAAGCAAATTGGACACACCTTCTTGCCACACATTTTTTTCCCTCACAATTTGCAGTACAGTTATGTCCCATACAGGCATTAGAATAATAAATAATACACAGAATTTCAGGGAATTTTTGAGTAAGTGTTATGATAATGTAAATAATTAATCTTAATCTCCTTTTTCATTTTCAGTGAACTTACTTAGCATCTGCTTTTGTATCTGAACAGATTGTCCCATGAAGCTGCCTATCTGTGGATGGTAAGGAGTGGATTTCAAAAAGAAAACTTTCAATATCCTATATGCTTATTGTTAAACACATCTTTTCTCTTTTAAGGTTTTCAAGGGTCCGAAGAAGTCCACACTTAAAAAGTTCTAAGTGTTTGATATTTGGAGCAGTATAATGTATGGAAATAAATATTTTTATTTATATAATAAGCTAATCTACAGAACTGAGCATTTTTTTCATGGTCTCCCTGGTTCTTGTTGTATCTTAACATAGAAGAATGAGATCACATGTTCAGTAGGGCATTTATTATATACACTAGAGTGACATCAGTATTCCTGAATTCTACCCAGTACAATTTCAGAAAGCTTTGTTCAAAGGAAAAATTAAAAGGAGGGAAAAGTGCAATAATTCAGTCCTTTAGGAAATTGAGACTTTGTCATTTAAATTACAAAATAACAATGCTAATCAGGTTTGTGCTGTATTTGACAGGAAATTAGAAACAGAAAGTGAGAGGCAGAGCCCACCAGAAGTGTGGGAGGATAGCCAGACTCTTCAGCACCGGGATACTCTTTTATTAAATGAAGAAACAGACAGATGAGGAAAACCTTGCAGTGCCTAACAAAAGTTAAACGCCAAGAGTTTTATTTGAAGTCAAAATATAACTGTCCAGATCAGTTAAGAAAGATAAAAAAGCAGCAGTAACTTATTTCCTTCCTGTACTCCTTAGTCCCTCAATATAAACTACAAATATGAGATATTTTACCCATCTGCTCTTTCAATTTTGACAATATACAAAAGATACATTATTACCACTTGAAAACAAAGTTCAACCCTGAGTGAAATCTGGAGTCATTTTAAAAGGCATTTTGTCCAAATGAATCCCCTCAATCCAGCAGGCTTTGGAAATGCTATGTATTTATGTTTCCAGTCTATCCCTGAAACACTCCTGTGCCACTAGGATTATGCATGACCACCAGACTTTCCCTGACAATTTATGAATATGGATGTCCTTTCTCTCACTGGATTTGTACTCTTTCACTACTAGTTATGGTCCTATAATTATACACCTTATTGTAATTATAGTTTCAAAATAATAATTTAAAACTCTAACCAGATTTACTTTCCCTTATATTTGTGTCTCTTTATTAGGAGTATGTTAGAAGGGATGATGTCTTTATATTTCAATTTATATTCTTAAAAATAAATAATTTATCCCTTCATCATTTCATAAAATATCAGAGGATGTCTTAATTCATGCTTCGTCTCTTATTTGTGTTGTTGAGCTGAGAGCTCACAGGACATACACTATTATCTCTCTGTAAACTTTGTATTTGAGACCATAAACATACGAGGTAAAGATGAGTTATTTTGCAAGTGTTCTGAAAAAACACCTTCTTCCTTATGGTGTACTTACTAATAGTGTTTTCTGACTATAAGTTTCTTCCAAATAAACCAACTATTCATTTGTATGTGCTTGACATTACTGTAAAGGCCATCAAATAGTAAACAGAAATGCATTGGCAGCTAATGCTTCTAAGCAAGCCTTTTAATATGCTTGTGTTGATACTGAAATAATTTCCTAACAAATAAATAGCATACTGATGCTAGGAGTCCCTCCATTTTTCTTTTTGTTAGTTTTTTTATCTCTTTTTCCTGAAACAATGCAGAACATTCATTCTTCACTCTTCATCTCTATTCTTATCCCATCAGCTGTGACTGCTGTACATGCTTAGCTTCTAGACTCCCTTTTCACTTTCTGGATTATGGTATTAGTAATAAAATGTAAAGACATACTTCTAATCTTTTTTTGCACAAAGTCAAGGCCTAGCAATATTGTCAAAAAGATAGGAAAAGACAGGAAAACCCCCTTCTTGAATCAATCCTCCGAGACTCTTAAGTGCTTCTAGAACAAAAAGTTATGAGTACCTGAGTGTATTGTTACATTGTAACATCTTCAGAAAATAAGCAAATTATTTGGATCCCATCTATCAGAAATTTATTGTTGATTATTTACCTCCTGAAAACCATGAAAAATTAAGGGAACAAATCAACAAGAAACATCCAAATCTGAGTTTATTCTCAAATAGATTCCTTTTCCTGGTTTACTCTTCCTACAGGTAAATTTTGTGTTTCTTTCACAAGAAGTTTTGAATAGTTCATTAGATATTATGTGTATGTATTATGATCCATATACAGAGAGATTAAGACAAATGAACTCAATTAATTAATCTTCAGAGAAAATCTATTTCTTACGAGTAGAATTCGAACACAGTGAAAGCTGTCATCAAACTACCATTCTCTTATGGACTGTCTTTTAATGGGAAATATTCAAAATTCCGTCCATCAGTCACTATTAATGCATCTCACATATTCATTGAACACTGTGTGGAAATATAAACAGAACTTATTTATTACATCTCCCAATAAACAGGTACTAGACTTTTATCTGGAGGAATCATGAAGGGTGTTTCATCTCCCACTGCAGAGCTAGCTACAGTCTTTAGTAGAAGAGAGTGCTGCTTTAATAGGAATTAAGCATTTCTTACAAAAAAAACCTGATTACTTGATCAGTTAACCCAAATACATAATCTAGTTCTTAAATATACACAAGGACTATGAAATAGGTGTCATTAAGTGGGAAAAAAAACCTGCCTGAAATGAACGGAAATCCTAATTTTGTTTAAATTTTGATGTTGCCTCTGAATATCTTTAACATCATCTTGCTAGAAAAACAAAGAAAACATATGTAAAAACAGTTGAGTAATTTTTTCTTGATGTTTCTACTGCTGCATTTGTTGATGTATCAGTAAATACTGAAAAAAAAAAGCTTGCTTATATATGCACTTTCCAGTTCAGACACTTGGAAAAAAAAACCAAAATCCTTTGTATTGATGACGCTTTTGTTATTAAATTTGAGGTACCACTTGAGGACTTTTTTTTTCCTACTTTCTTCTTCCTTTTCTTTCTCTTCCTTCATTCCTTCCTGTACTACAGACCTTCTGGGTCCTATTGCAGATAGTCACAGAATCTTTTAAAAAATGTTTTACAGCTTAAAGATTCTGATTCCTTTGTTCATTAGCAAGCTGCAATTTTCAGCTACTCGCCACTAAAATCACTTAACTTTAAACTCAGTAGTAAGGGAAAATAAAGCTTTCTTTCTCTGCTTCTTGTTATAGCTGTGGTTATACTTTTATTCTTGTACAAATATAACTTGGATAATTTTTATTGCTTATCCTTAAATCCTTTGTGCCTGACCTAAGCTGAGGAGTTCAGAGGCTTAAAAAGTTCTTCACAAATGTATAGAAAAAATTAATTTAAATTGAAGCCAAAAAGTTTACAAACATTTCTCTAACAGATATTGTTTGGCAAAATGTTATCTATAATGATGGACTTAATTAAATTGTTTGAGACTTTCTCTTGTGTAAACTATACAAAAAATGGAGTATTAATTTCTTTTAGGTAAATTAGAGACTTAAATAAAGACTTGAGTCTTTAAAGAAGGCTCCAGTAACTTTACCAAGTGTTTGCAAATAAAAATACTCCTGGGATGTCCTTAAATCCCAATAGAGTTTCCACCATGAGTTCTATATGTTAATGTGTATCAAGATAAGTAAATGACTCCCTGAACTAACATGCCCCTTCCCTTTGTCTTTTGTTTGAGATCACTATTTCAGTGCTCTAAGCTACAGTCTCATATACTCAGTATATTACTTCCCTGTACTTCAGAGAAAGTGCTTTGGACTTTTTGGGACGCTTTCTGAAAATGTGTTTACTTGTGGTAGAATAAATCAATTAAAATTTCCTGTCTTTTCACAGAGATGAAAAAAATCCTGGCAGTACAGGGAAAAATTCTCATTTTACCAGGAGTAAAGAACTCCTGGAAGTTGCTGGAAAGAGAAATGGTCTTAGATATTTTGCATATTTCATAAAGAAGTATTTAGAAAGTGGTTGGAATCTGTTCAGATGAGATAGTCAGCTGGAATCTTTTGAAATGTGAGGCAAGGTGAAGAAAAAATGTCCCCACTTCGGCCTCTGATTAGAATAATTACTCTTGCTGCAGATTGCCACTTCTCAGAAGAACCTTACAAGTGCTAGGGTAAGCCTATGCTTGAACTAAGGGTGGTTTATCTTTGCTTGTTTCATAGCTGGTAGATAATACTCAACCTGTTTTTAAATCCTTACAATGACAGGGTGTGAACACACTTAGATAATTTTTTTCCATTCCGAAAATACTCTATTTAGAAGATACTCCTTAGAAGGCATAGTCCCTTAGCTTACTACTTTTTCCCTGTGTCAGTAGATTTAGATGATCAGTTGATCATCATCCTTTTTAAAAAGAATTACGTAATTGAAGATCGTGACACTTCTTACACAATTTTTTTGCACAAGGTAATAACTCTGAATTTTCTCTTATTTTTTGCATACACTGTTATAAAACCACTTATATTTGTCTATCCTCTTTGGAGCATAACTCTGTATTAATCTGTGTGGCCTATATTGTGTATACTGCACCAGATGATAAACATCATGACTGTCAGCACAAGGAGAATAACTACCTCTTCCATCTTAGCACTTCTGTAATGAAAAATTGATTCCCAGTAGCCTGTCTTTTAACATCATCTTGTTGTCAATCTACATTCAGCCTTTACCACAGTGCAAAAAATGCCTGCATTATTTCTGCAATACTGCTTTATAAGCAGTTACTTTTCAAGTGGAATTTTTTCTCCCTAAATCTAAGGCATTATTCTTATCTCTTTTGAATTTTATTTCTATTACTTTAGTTTATTTATCAAAATCAATTAATTTCAGTTTTAGTTCTGTACTATAAAGGACCTGCTGTCTCACAGTCCTGAATGTCATGTGTAAACTTTCAGTGATTTATAATTACTCAATCAATCATATGTTTATCTTAAATAAAAAATAATACTGAGAAAAGTACAAAATAAAATAAAGAAAAATCCTTACCCAATGATGTTTGAAACCAAGCAACAATCTTCTGAAGTTTTAACCAGCTGTGACCTCTCTTAAAGTAGTAATATCTAAGCCATAATTGCTTAGTTTGCTTATAAAAGATGTGGTGCATTCAAAAATTAAATAGAGACAGGCAACAGCATTTCTGCTGACTATTCCTTATCCACAAAGCCAATACACAGAAGGAAAGGAAAATGAAATTGGTTTGACACCATTTGTTCTTCACAAATTATTGCTGACCATACCTTATCACCTGATTATCTTCCAAGAACTTACAAATTGGTCAACAATTTGTTCCAGTACTTCCCAGTATTGAAGTCAGGCTAAACAGTTTACAGCTCCCCAGGTATTGCTTCTCCCTTTTTTTTAATGATAGGCACTGCATTTGACCTTCCCTGCTCTTCTAAGGCCTTGACACCATCCACAGCTTTCTAGAGAGATTTGGTAATGGTTCACAGATTGCTTCAGCTAGCCATTTAACATTCAGAGGCAAATTTCCCAAAACCCTGTGAATTGCAATATATGTAACTTATTTAAATATTACTTAGTCCAAGCTTCCATTATTCTTCTGTTTCCATACTCTTGAAATAGTTGAGGTGTGCATATGATTTCAGTTAACTTTTAGAAGACAAAAGATATGTTGTTCTTTTCAACAGTAACATTTATTTGTCCAACATACCAGCTGATAATTAGAGTTATTTTTTTATATATACCTTTAATCTATTTGCAGCTTTTGAAATAAAAATATCAGTTTGTTTCCATAAGCAGCAAATGTCTGACAGGCGCTTATAAGCACTTAGGTACTGAAAACTGAGCCAGTGATAAGAACATAATTCAAAAGTTGCTCAACAGCAAAAAATGTGTATCCTATTAATATTATGAAGTTTTTGTATAAATTTTAAATTACATTTTAAACTGCTTATTTTTAAATTTTCTTTTTTCTATTCAACTTAAATGAATCTCTACTTCAGGCATCCCTTTTGTATAGAAATTTAATTGTACAAGGAAAAATTTTCAATTTCAATATGATACGATTTGTAACTAAAACACTTAATTTTTGTTTTTGAGCAGGGTACCTTGTCTCATTAATAGAAAAAATGCTACTTACTGTTGTGTAATTATGTTGGTTGATAACATTTTGATACTATTAGAAAAATAATTTGCTTTTGTTTCACATTTTAAGTGTGAGTGCCCCAATATTTAATACTAAAAATTCTGGATTTCGTACTTGGAAGACATATTCAATTTGAGACACTGGCCTTTCATATCTGTGAAGCAGAACCTAACAACCTAGAAAAGATTTCTGAGCATTGGCACATTTAGTAGTACTGACTTTAGTTTTAAAGTCTGCTGCAAAGTATTTGTCTTAGAAAATAAGTGGCATTCATACAAAGGGAAACTCAATGTGTTGAACTATAGCTTGCACCCCACAAGGCTGTTTATAATGCAGTAGGAACAGCTTTACTGCACTACTTGTTATGAACAATGTTAGATATTTTTGTGTAATGTCAGAAAATGCTCACTAGTTAATTAGGCACAGATAGACGTATCAGGCTCTCATGTAATCTCTCCCCAGAGAAGGAGGTCCCCTGAATTCTCTGCATTCACTCAAGAAAAGTAAGTGCAACTGGAAGAGGATCAAAGTGGTGTAAAAGGTCCTCAGCTGGCCCAGTAGAGTCTGACAATATAATCCATTGAAGGATCTTGACATATGTTTCATATGTTGAACTAAGTCACTGTTGTGGAGCTGGCATTAAGCACTGAAATATATAAGAAAAAAAATTTCCATAAAAATGACCACTTTTAGGCAAATCTTGATTTGTTTTATAAGCACTCATCCACTGTATCACCTTTCCACTTATATTATTGTATCACTTTTCCACTTGTATTATTGCTTAGGTAGATTGTTTTATGCTGATTAGTGCCTTAGAGAGACCTAAAATTACTTTGCATGAACATAAATACTGGCTAAGCATGAACAGATGAGTCCATTTAATTTCTCACATTTACATCCCCATATGTGAAAGCAATAATTTTCTTCTCATGTCCAGAAATTTTTGATACAGATTTACAATCCTGGTTGCTATTACCCAGCTACTACCAAAAATCACAGAATTGTTAGGGTTGGAAAGGACCTCTGGAGATAATCCAGTCCAACCCCCATGCCAAGGCAGGATCACCTGGAGGAAGTGACGCAGGAACGTGTCCAGGTGGGCTTTGAATGTCTCCAGACAGGAAGAGTCCATGACTTTGCCCAGCAGCCTGTGCCAGTTCTCTACCACCCTCCATGTAAAGAAATTCTTCCTCTTGTTGAGGTGGAACTTCTTATGCCTTATTTTATGGCCATTGCTCTTTGTCCTGTCACTGGGCACCGCTGAAAAGAGTCTGGCACCATCTTCCTGACATCCACCTTTGAGGTATTTCAATGTATCGATGAGATCCCCTCTCAGCCTTCTCTTCTCCAGAGCAAACAATCCCAGCTCCCAGAGTGTCTCCTCATGAGAGAGAAGCTCCAGACCCCTGATCATCCTTGTGGCTCTCCACTGGACCCTCTCCAGTAGCTCCTTGTCTCCCTTGTGCTGAGGAGCCCAGAACTGGACACAGCACTCCAGCAATGGCCTCACCAGGGCTGAGTGGAGGGGGAGGATCACCTCCCTGACCTGCTGGCCACACTCTTGCCAATGCAGCCCAGGATGACATTGGCCCTCCTGGCCACAGGGGCACTGGTGGCTCATGGACAGCTTGTGGTGCACCAGGAGTCCCAGGTCCTTTTCCACAGAGCTGCTCTGTAGGAGGTCAGCCCCTGGCTGTTGCAGTTGAGGCGGTCATGACACAAAGCAGAGATAGTCTCAGTTGGCAACACTTTATTAGTGAACATGATTGATCTTTTATACATTTTCTAATTGTTTACTCTTTTTCTACTTTAACTATTAGTTACAATAAGTCAATACTATGTTATTGGTGACAAGTTACAGTGACTTCACTTTCTGAAAATGTTTCATCTAGCTGCAAAGTGCTCTTATCTTTCTTCTCTCGATCTCCTTGGTTACAGCCTTAGAAAAAGCTCCTTATCAGCTTCTTCTTCTCAACTTCTTCTCGCTCCTTTAGCTAACAAGCCCACTGTTAGCCCCTTCTACACCTGGCCTATGCTGGTGCTTGGGGCTGTTCCTGCCCAGATACAGAACCCAGCACTTGTCCTTGCTGAACCTCATCAGGTTTCTCTCTACCCAACTCTACAGCCTTTCAAGGTCCCACTGAAGTGGGAGCTGAATGGCAGCACTACCTTCAGGTGATGTTACAGTTAAAAACATTCTTGTAGTGAAATTCTATGCTGTGAGATAAAACAGATCTTAATGTACTTTCTTACAAGAGCTGGTCAGACCATGATGGACCTGGAGCTCTTGTGAAATTCTAGCAGAAATTTTTAGTATATACGTTGCCTTCTGACATCAAAAATTGTTTTCTTCTATTTTAGTTCTTTGCAGCCTTACATTTAAAACATCTATATCTTAAAAGATATTGAAAACTCTTCTAAACTTTTCTGTCATTCTATCAGGGTAATGAAATTCTCTTAAATAAATTTAGAGAAAGTTTACTTACATAAATGTGAATATTTTTTTCAGTCAGCTCTTTAAAAGTCATATTTTAAGTAATATCTGTTATTATTTACTGTAATGATGTAAATATCACAGAGCTGAAGAGTTTCAAGTTTTGAACTATTATGCTTTGGTTTGGTCTAGAGAGTCACCATTTTTTAAAGGGGGCATAAATATTTTAGGAAGGAACATTGTTTTGTTTTCTGAATTTCCTAAGAGTCTGTAGTGAGCTGACCCTTGGCTGGATGCCAGGCATCCACCAAAGCCTTTCTATCACTCCTTTCCGCAGCTGTATAGGGGAGAGAAAATATATGAAGGATTCATGAGTTAAGATAAAAACCACATGAGATCAGTCATCAAATGCTGTCATGGGCAAAAAAAACTAGACTTAAAGATACTAATTGAATTTGTTAATAAGAAAATCAGAGCAAGATAATAAGTAAAAATAGATCTTCAAAACATCTACCTCTCTTTCAGCTCTACCTCCTCTAAGTCGGCAGCACAGAGAGACAGGGAATAGGGGTTATGATCAGTTCATCACATGTTTTTGCTCCCATTGCCTGGGAAGAGGAGCCCTTCCCATGGGACACAGTTCTCCATGAACTTCTCCAGTGTGAGTCCATCCCATGAGCAACAGTGTTGCCCAGACTGCTGCAGAGGGCTTCTCTTTCACAGGGTGCAGTCCTTCAAGGACAAGCTGCTGTAGTGAGGACTCCTCTCGCCGCATGCCTCCCATGGGGTCACTGCCTCCTTTCAGGCATCTCCCTGCTCAGAGATGTGGGTCTCCTCTATGGCTGCAGGTGGATCTCTGCATCTCCATGGGCTGCCAGGGCACTGCTGCCCCACCATGGGCTGCGCCACAGCCTGCAGGGGAATCTCAGCTCCACGACTCTCCTTCTTACTGACCTTGGTGTCTGCAGGGCTGTTTCTCTCACATATTCTGACCTCCTCTTCTCTGGCCTCAATTGCAACTGTGCATCATTTTGTTTTTTCTTCTTCTTAAATATGTTATCACAAGCATTATCATCATTTCTAATTGGCCCAGCCTTGACCAGTGGCACATCTGTCTATGGGGCTGCTGGAGATTTGCTGTGGCAGACACAGAGGAAGCTTCTAGCAGCTTCTTAAAGAAGCCACCCCTGCAGCCCCTCCTGCTACCAAAGCTTGACTATACAAATCCCATATAGAGTCAAGTATCTAGATGAAAACCTTTAAAAAGCCTATTGAAAGTTTTCTCTAGAAAAGTTTTGTGGGGTTTTTTTTTTTTTTTTCTGTTGGTTAGTTGTCATTCTACTTACTACTAGTGATTAAAACTGGAACCAGATTTGATTCAGTTCCCATATTAAGTACCACTCAAAAGTTATGGAGTTAAATGTACAGATTTAATTTACACACACTGTTTTCCTTCTTCAGGTCTTTTTCTTTCCAACATTTTAGCCACAGAAAAACTCATAACTAGCCTTCCTTAATTCCTTGCTTCCTGCCTTCCTGTCTGGCTGTTTCCTGCCTGCATTCCTGCCTTCTTTCCTCTCCAAGTAGCTTCTAAAAAGAATATGTCTACTTTGACTTTTTTTTTCTAAAATGCATTATAGTATGAGTATAGACTCAATGTATATCATTACTACCTTAAATCATAATTATCTTAAATAATTCCTTCTATTGCTTAGAGTTAATTAAAGAAAAAGCTGTGGTTTTGCAGGTTGCTTTAATGCAACAGCGGCCCTGAAAGTAAACAAACCTAGAAAACTCAGCCAAGAAGGAAGTGGACAGTGTAGTAGTACATATTTAACTGAGGGATACAAGACGGGCATGGAGGGTTCCAGAAATAAAGGTGGGGTTACAATGACAGACAGGGGACGAGGGCAGGGTTACAGTGATGGACATGGAAGGGCCTGGAGTAAAGGGCAGGTCTGTGGGGAGATGGACAAGGGAGGTGGGAGGATACAACTGGGGGCCAAACCATTTTGGCATGGGGGTAACAGAACAATCCATTAAAAATTTGCAGAAGAACAGCACACCACCACAGTGTTATGCACAAGTTTTCTGTAGGTATTTTAGAGCTACCCATGCTGTCTTCTTTCTAGGAACTAAGGTAGCAAGTCACAGGAACAGTTACAAAACCAAAGACACCGTCATATAGCTGCAGCATACGTGCAAATCAGAAATCTTTTTGTGCCTTCTAAAAGTGCCTGTGGAAGAAAGTTATACAATTCTGTCCATCAGCTGGGGAAAAAATTCATCTGGGATAGTTCATTATATAGAAAAAAATTGCATCTATTTAATCTGTCTTGTGAAAGAATAGTAAACAAATATTTAAAACAGGAAGAACTCCAGTCATTACTACTATGGGAAATAACAACTAGTTGTCCTGATTATAAAAGGACAATTTACATCAGGCATTTAAAAATATAATATATAGAGAGCATCTAAATTATATACGAGATTACAAATTCAAATATTCATACTGATATATACTTGGGTAGAATCTTAGCTAACCCACTTCTCCTGCCTGCTCTGCTCTGTTCACAGGTATTTTTTCCTTAGTGAATTGTCAAAGCAAGTAACAGAAAAATCCAGAACTCAAGATAATGTTTAGAGTAAAATATACCCCATTCACAGACAGTCATTGTAGTTTCTATATTTTACTGAGTTTTCTTGCTGGTTCTGGCAGCAGGAAAGGACTGCAAGAGATGCTTCTGTGAGAAGACACCAGCAGCTGCCCCCAGGCTACACAGAGCTACTGCCAGCCAGCTCTAAGGCTGTCCCACTGTTGGCCAAAACTGAACCCCTCAGTGAGGTTTGTAGTTACTCTGTGATAATATATTTTAAAAAGTATAAAAAATCAGCTGTGAAACAGCAGTTGGGGGAAAAGAGTGAAAATATGTCAAAGAAATGGCCCTCTAGACACCAAGGTCAGTGGAAAAGGAGGGGAAGGAGGTGCTCTAGGCACCACAGTAGAAATTCTCCTGGAGTACATGAAGTACCTGCTACAGCACGGTATGTCCTGAAGAAAACTGGAGCCTGGGGGAGCCCACACAGGGACAGGTGCCTGACCAGAGCTGCAGCCCATGGAGAGGAGCACCTCTTGATTCGGGGATACTGTGAGGAGCAATGATGTTATGGGAGATTGATATGGAAGCAGTGTGTTCCTGAGACTGCACCCTTTGAAAAGAATCCATGCTGAAGCAGTTCTTGAAGAACTGTAGTTCCCAGAAAAGACCCACATACGAAAAGTTTATGAAGAGAGGGGCTTGGGGAGGGGTTTGGGGCTCAAGCAGAGAAAGAGGGTCAGAAGGAAAAAAAGACAAAGATGAAGGGCTATGAACTGATACCAACCCCAATTTCCCAACCTTTTGGGATGCTCAAGTAGGGAGCAAAGGGTAGAAGAGTTAGAAGTGAAATTGAGCCTCTGAGAAGGGAGGAGTTGGGGAAAGATGTTTTTACTTCTGTTCTTGTTTCTCACCTTCCTCCTCTACTACAGTAAATTTGTGATAAATTAAATTCATTTCCTCTAGCCAAAGCTGTTTTGCTCGTGACCCTGAGATTAGCTCAGTTGGTTAACGCATGGTGCTAACATCACCAAGGTTGCTAGTTCAATCACCATATGGGCCATTCATTTATGGTTTGGTCTTGGTTATCTTTGTGGGTCTTTTCCAACTTAGAATATTCTGTGACTCTGTGTAATCATGAGTTGTCTTCTTTCCTTATCTCTACTCATGATCTTTTAATTGTGTTTTCTCCCACTGTCCTTTGGATGAGGTGAATGGTTTGTGGGCATCTGGTGTCCAGTGAAGATTAACCCACCACACAGACACAAACCAACTTCCAGGTCTTCTTCAGTGCTTATGACAGACTTGCAGCCCTTTTGTAAGTGCAGCACTATGAGGTCTGGAGTTCTGGAAAGACATATTTCAAAATTCACCTGGGATTCAAGCTCTGTACTTATAACTGTGAAACAAACTGTAAAAATTTCATCCCATCTGCTCTCTCTTTCCTTTGCAAGTGATACTCATGTTGGTCAAGCAAAAAAGTGTTGTGGTAGGTCCATCTTATTATATTATAAATACTCTCAAACATTTGTTAAAGGTGTACATTGTACCCAAAATGATCTCTGAAGTAAGTGAAAAAGAAAAGGGAGAAGACAGATGGCACAGATTGTAGAAGGAAAGCTGAGAAATCATACATTTATTCTACAATTTAGTGGAAAACACAATGCAAAATTCTTGCTTGAAATTTGTAGTGAAATAAAATAGTAGGATATGAGAGAGGGCAAAGACAGCTCATGGAGTGCAGTGCAATAAATCATCATTTGCTGATCCAATAGAAGTACATGGGAGCAATTACACTTTGGCAGCTATTTTATTTTTCCCTTATGGAGTTTCAGACTTGTACACTAAGATAGCTTTCATGTGATTAAAACTTGCAACATGTTTAATTTCCTTCAAAAGAACAATCACTTTAAAAGGGAGAGAGAGGGAGTGAAAGAGACCCACAAGAGAGTGAAATAATGCTGGGGGTGGAAAAGGGGCAGTAATTTTGCCCAGATAATGTTGTCATACTTTGTAAAGCCTTTAATGCTGGAATTTATTTATTAATGATGCATGGGTTATTACCCACCATCTGTCTTGTGTTAGCAGTGGGCTGTTTCAGATTATGGTAATGTGTTTCTGATTTGAGTCGTGTTGAAAGCCAGAACAAGGCATCTCATGTGCAGTCCTCTTTGAGGCCTGCTGTTTTCAATTCCTCTTCACAGAATGGGCTTTTATTTGATTTGTTATGGGGATTTTTTTCTTCTGTTGCCAAAACAGCTGCAAGCCTGGAAGGGAATGAGACACAATGCCACAGCAAACTTGTTAGCTCATAAGAGAAACAGAATGTTCCAGGAACAGAAAGGGGAGCTGAAGGAAAAGGGAGAGAGAAAAAAAGATGAGGGGAAGAGAGATGGTAGGAAGGGACAGCAGAAAAGTAGTAAGTGAAAGGATAAAGAGCTCCAATGATTTTTAGTTGGTTTTTCATATCAAGATCACATCAAAAAATGTTTTCTGTTCTAAGGGTCATGCAGCAAACTGTTTCATGTTTAATATCTTAGTTAACACAGAACCTCTTTATTTCTTTTTTTCTTCTGTTTTTCAAAGACTTCAACTGCTTTTATGCTAGTGCAAAGCAGGAAATAAAACATTTATCCCCAATGAGCTTGCATCAAAAAGCTAAAAAATTCCAAAGCTAAAACCCTGGTCTGTTCATGTTTCTGATGTGGCATGCAGTGTGCCCATGGTAAAAAGATAAAAAGACAAGGAGAAAAAACCAGCAGCTTCCTTGCTGAGAATCCTCATATTTAGGTCTCTGTCAGTCAGAATGTTGAGCTGTATTTTTGAAATTAATTAAGCAAGTAGACAATTTCTCTCCATAAAAGTTGATTCCTCTTCACAACACCTGCACTATAGATTTCTGATCCCTGGTGCATTTGTGATACATGTTTAATTTAGGGAACATTTTTGGAAAATAGCACGTGTTGTATAAATAAACAGGTTTAAGTTAAACCTTATGCAATAGTTCACAGAAGTGTGTTGGTAAGGAAAAGTTGAACATTCCACATGCCAAAAGGAAGTTCTTTTATGTTACATATTAGAGCAATATGCCATCTCATTTTCAGACCACAACATATGCTTGTTTCACATGTTATCATACACAGGATAGCACTTAATTTCTATGTAGAAAGTATCTTTTCTTACTGATGGAGAACCTAGATAAACATTTCTTATTCTTTCCATCAGACTGATGCTCTCATCAGCAGTCTTTTTTCAGTCAATTTTGACCATACATATTTCCATTAAAATTCAGTAATGGTTTCAATTTTTTTCATGTAAATAATAGGAAAAAAACCAGTTTGGGTTTTGTTGTTGTTGTTTGGTTGAGGCTTTCTTGCTTGCTTACTTGGTTGGTTGGTTGGTTGGTTTGTTGAATGGGTTTGGGGCAGGGGTTGGTTGTTCTTATGTTTGTTTCAGGATTTTGGGGGATTTTTGGTGCGGACGGACAGACAGATGGACTACATTGCTACAGATGGATTGTACTGTTAAGAAAGTGTGTATGAAACTTCTATGCACTGGAATTTCTGGCCTAAACCCAGTACTCTCATATTTTTTGCAAAGTATGCTGAATTTGTTGAAGTCACAATGCCACTCACAGCCACTTACTGAACTGTGGCTAAATTACTGCAAATCAATTTCTGGTCTGTTCCAGAAAGTTCAGTTCTGTAGTCCAATTGAAGTGGTAGCTGGGTGTCAAAGTATACCACAAGCAGCTCAGAAAGTCTCCAGAAAACTATCTACAAAGTAGGCATTTTGCACTTAATTATTTTCTTTAGAGTTGTTCAAAATAAATTGACAATGAAGTTGCTTTTCTTTTTTTTCTTTCTTTTTTTTTTTTTTTAAGAGCTCTACTTCCCCTTGCTTGATTTTTACAAAGAAAGATCTATGAAATGGTATCTTAAAATGAAAATGAAATAGTATCTTAAAATGAAATTATCTATGAAATGGTATCTTAAAATGAAAGGCAATCTTAAAGCTGATTTTTTGTTGAGTTTCTGTGTCATTTCTTAGTGCAATGCATTAGGTTGAAATACTACTCTTTAAAAGTCCTTTTAGAATGCACAATTATGTGATTGGACTTCCTTTTTTGGCAGAGCTCAACTGCTAGGAACAACTGCTAAGCTCTTGCTAACACTCTTCAGTAGAAACCCCTGTTTCTGAAAACAAACATAATGGTGTCACAGTGACTGACATTTCCAACTTAAATTTGCTATGAATGATCTAATCTGTTTTATCAGGCCTCTTTTATTTTAACAATAGGAAAATAAATGTATTCATTGGGGGAAAAATTGAGTGAATATTTTCTATATTGAGAATACAAAAGAAGGCAAATATGGTTCTAAAGGGAAATTTAAATCTGAAGAGAATATTTGCCATTTAGATGACTTTTTGGAATAGATAGGAACTTAGATACCTCAAAGAACCCTCAAACCCTCCACGTTATTTGTATGTGAGAAAAAAAAAATCAAAAAAGCACAGACAGTGGTGACAAAGCACATAGAAAGACACAAATTGAATAATCCAAAATTGAAATCTATAAAGAACATAGTAAATTACAATCTCTTTCTACACCACAAACACTTTAACTGCATTTGATCACAGCACATATGTGTTCTTACAATAGTCTATCCTTTGGAGTGAGATAATCCAATTCAATTTTTCTTGTGCAGTTCAAGTAAATATGAAAAAGAAGCCAAATGTGCCTATGTAAATCTCAAGAATTTCATATGTTCCCTGACACGTCTTTAGTGTGTACGATGAATACTACTTAAGTGTTTATTTTCATGTGTATTCTTACTACATGGGGCTTCAGAGAAAATGATATACGTGAGTTCTGCTGACAGACAACAGTTATTATCTGTTAGGAATTAAAGAAGATTAGAGGACAAATACTTTAAAGCGAACGCCTGTTTTGTACCAACATTGCTAAACATGGTCTTTCACCTGTTACTAATTTTCTTCATAGTATCAAAGGTTTTTGCTTGTTTGAACACAAGGGGAAACCAGCTATACCAAGTTGTTTACACAGAGCAAACAAGGGCACAAACAGAGAACGATGTGCATGTTAATTAGGTATGGGCTTCAGTAAGATAAAAACTCAATGTGCTCTCTGGAGTTGTTTCTCCACTGCCTGCCTCAAAGCTCAGAGAATCCCACTAATGATTTTAAATTATTATTTAGTGGATGAACTAGATATGTTCTTTTTGATTTTATTCTCATAATCCAGTCTTCTTTTCATCATTGTGTTGCTTGCAAACACCCTTAAACACTTTATTGCTTTTTGAAAGTTTCCAATGGGATTAAAAATGAAGCACATACAATGGTTGCTAACTTAATCAATGCTCCGGGCTTAAGAGCAGCCCTCTGCAATTCATACATGTCTAGCAATACATGAGGTCAAAACACAGTCTAATTTGAAAATGGTAGTTCTAACAGTAGCCAAGAGGAAATTTTAAAAAAAAAACTTCATGAACAAAAAAAGGATGTCATGATTACTGTCACTAGTTTGTTTTCTGACAATCTGAACTGTTAATCTTTCTGAGATAATGGTTATTTAGAAATATTTGGATAAATAGCCTTCATGTGGTGGTTTTATTCCATGGCTTACCTGCTCATTACTTGAATTATTTGTGTTTCTGATCTTCAGGAAATCTTCTTCTCTTCAGTTCCACAATTCACTTATATGTGCCAAAGAAAATGTACTTAGATTTGAAAACTGATGTTTGTTAATTTTGATAGAGTTTTTTTCTACTTATTTTACAAGTAACAATATGCAAGCATTCCCTAGTTATGTTCATCATACTATACACGTACCTTTTCTGTATGTCAAGCTAATCAGCCATTCTTTCACTCTGAGTTCTAATCAAAACAAACTCCATGCACTGAAGATGGCAGAGTGTGTATTTACAAAGAACTGTCTGTGGATCAGACATCCACAATCCAACAGGTGATTGGGTCATACTCCTAAACATAATCCAAAACCTGTAGGGGTAGAAAAAAAAGGCATTAGATAAGATTCTGCTTTGAATAGAAATTAAATAATATTTGCATTTGAAGAATGTAAATTATATTTACATCATAATTAAGTATTCAAATATTAAAGAAACTGTAATAAAATTAATCAGGAACTTTAACCTATTCTTTTAATAAGTCATAAGCCTGCCCTCCTTTTGTTACTGCAAGTTTTTGAGAATCACCGTGGAAGTAAGTTCCTTTGCACTCAGAATAATACATAATATTTATATATAAATACATTAATAAATTTACTGGAATCAGTAAAAAAAAAACCAACAAGCCACCAAAAAGCCAAGCCACAAAAACAAAGAAGGAGCAAACCAAAAAATAATGAGGAAATATTTAAAACTTATATTTCAAACATGACCAAAACTTGTGACTATAAGAGCGCTCCCACTTCTAGTCATCTCCTAGTCACTGGGGAAGAAAACAAGGAGATTTGTGGTCCTAATGATACATACAGGTCTAAATGAAAGGAATAAGAAGACATAATTGTGGAAGCAGTCATCCCTGGAAAGAGGAAAAAGGGGAGTCTTTCATAACTTCATGGCTTAAACCTCTTACACTCCACAAACAACACAAAATACATGTTCAGCTTTCTAGCATTTGCCATTTTGCTCAAAAATTTGAAAACTACTCTATAATTTTTCTTAGCTCAAGTACATATCTTCTCATGACTAACTTTAGTTAAATCTTTTTTTTCGTTCTGTTGTGCCCCTGATCAAAATATGATGTAGACTTCTAACCTTATCTTTGTAAGAAGAAATTTTTCTTCTGAATTTTTATTCTTTTCTAAAGGCTTCAGCTAATCCAACATACTGATCACTACTGAGATCATAAAAGGAGAAGTTAAATGACAAAAATAAACTTTTTCTTACACCCATTAAGAAAAAGAGATAAGATCTACAAAAACATACAACATAATTGATTAGAAATGTGCATGCAAAGCATCCTGGAATTCAGTTACATGACGAGTGAATGACTATATTAGTAGGCTAATTATAACTCTTCAATTAAACAAAATTATAAATTTGAATGCCTTCCAAACTCTGGTGTGTGGATTGAGACCAGAAGAGGTAATTATATACAGTACACATACTTTACAGCTTATTTTGACAGACTGTAAAGCAGGAAATTTTAAAACAATGAGTTTACACTCAAACTAATAAGTTTTAATGGCTTTGCAGGCTACAATCTCTGTAAAGTAATTTTTCTGTTTCTGAGTACAAGGTCAATATATTTGCCATCTTCCTTTCACTTCAAATGGTATGTATCAGTGTATGCCATAATTTCTCCAAGACTTGTCATGTGGTATCATATGGTTATGTGAAAAAGATTCTTTCCTTCTTAACTATTGGATTGGCATATCCTGTCCCTCCTCACCCCACTCCTAGCATGTGAATGGCAATTTTTTAATATGAAAAATGTAGCTCTGTTGTGCACATGTGAATCTTTCCTTCTCTATCCTGAGTTCCACACTGAGTAACAATACAGGCAAAACCTCTGAAATCCGGGTGACAAAGTTGTGCTTTGAAAGACAAACAGAGGTGCCCTTTATTATTGTTGGAAAATGCATGATAATATAGAAAACCACAGCAGGACAAATTCTTCCTTCGTAGGCATATACAGAACTTTCATTGACGTCAAGAGGTTTTCTAGCATTATATATCTAATGGAAAAAATATGGCCCATTGTGTCAGCTACACTGCACTGAAATTCAGACTGACTTAGTCGTGATGACACATCCCAATGCAATTTTCACTTTTTCAATTACTCATTTCTATGTCATTAGTAGATACTTTCACCTGTGTGCCACTATGTTTATATTAGATGTGAAGCACATGCATAAAATGAAATTTAAATGTAATAAAAACTAAAAATTACAAATTCTATGTTTGTGAGTTTCTGTTGTGGATGAAAAAATGAAAATGATTCTGTGTACCTGAATTCCTTTCAACATCTAGTTTTCCTCCAGATTTCCATTGACTTGCTCATATCAAACTTATTTTTGTAAATCCTAATTTTGAGCGTAATTTTGTCCTGACAATGAGTTTAGCATGGTTATAGCATGCTGTTTTTCCATCAATATAAAGTCAGATAAAAGCCATCAACTACCCCTACAAACCTTGCCTTTCATCACACTAAAAAAATGTTCACATTACAATCCATAGATGCCTGAGCATTCACTAAGTGTTTTTAACCATTCTCCAAAAGGTGCCTTTAGGAAAGCACCATTCACAAGCTGTGGAATCTGCTTCTCTACTGAAAATATGTCCGCACAGTGTGAGGGAGATGAATTGTCATTGTCGTAAAGTGTCAAGGATACTGTTCTGTTTGCTCTACGCACTCTTTGGATAGGAGAGCTAAACTTTTACCTTTAGGTAGGGATTGCATGAACAGCTGTGCATATCAGATTTCCTTTGTTTGTCTACTCAATATCCATAAAAAGGGAATAAATGTTTTTTGGGGGTTATCGACATGGAGTCATGGGGAGAAATGTTGGTTTTGGTTTGGAGAGGTTTTTTGGTTGTTTTGTTTGAAGTTTTGGTTTTTGAAGTTTTCCCTATTTATTTATTTATTTATTAGTATTCTTTATTTAAAGACAGAATATCTGTTGTGTAATTTGTGCCATTAATTTCTGTCAGGATGTTGGTCAGCTCTCTAAAAATATCTCACATAGGAATCAGAGGAGATAAAAGCAGAACATCAAGCAGTCAGGGAACAAATATGTGGAATCTACCATATTATGTTTATTAGGCCCAACGGTGGGAAAGGACCAATGCTTTACTGACTGGGTAGCACACCTCCTCTCACATTAAAGGCTCACCTCTCACACATTAAAGGCTGTAAAAGCCTTTCACTAAGGCCGAATTGCTAATTACTTGGAGATCTAGCAGAAACCAACTATAGACAGACCAGCTGGGATTAAACGCCTGCCAGAACAGCCAGACAGACCTGCTCTTTTTGTCCAACTGGCTCAAAAATTAATGGCTGAGTTTGGCAAAACAGACAAAAATCTAAAAACTGCCACCAAGTTTAAAATGCCAGCAACGCAAAGATTGATGTCTCCACACTACAGGTCAGAAATTATGTAACGTACAAAATTTGTAGTTCTGCAGGACGTAGTAACAAACCTCCTGACTCAGAACCAGATATCAAATTAGGAATGAGAATAATGGAATTTTAAGGTGTATTTAACTCGTAAAATTACCACATTCAACAGCAATACCTTAGATTTGAGTAATGAATACTCTTATGAACTGCTGACTAAATAGTTTATTTTTTAAACCACCTCTAAATCGACATCATACTTGAGAATTTGTACCCCTTTGCTTCCAGAAGACTATTGGTTATTTTAGATTTATTAATCTAAATCTATTTCTTGATTTAAAAAAGTAAAACAAGGCAAAAAATAAACCTACTACTTACTGCCAGAAGCAATATACCATTATATGAGAGCTTTAAATTTCAAAGCTGCATGAGAAAATTTATGTTAAGAAACAAAACATTTTCTTGTAGGCATAAAATTTCAACTAACTAAAATCTTGAAATACCTCTCTATGTAAATAAAAATAGCCAAAACAGACAAACAAAAAGCCCCCCACCCACATTTTCAGGAAATATGAAAAGCAAAAAAGATTATTCTTTTTAGAAATTTATAGTAAAGGGCCTAACAATGTTATCCACACAGGTATGAGTTCTGTATTGTTTTAGTTGTGCTCCATTAAAAACTTCAATTGGAGTGCAATTATTTCCTTGTGGGTCCACGGTGCTGATTATTTGAATTGGTTGTAAAATCGGGGACTAAGCCTGGAAGTGATGATTTGCTCCAGATACAGATGTGGAAGTATTCAAGGAAAGATAAATAGAATGATTAGAAATTCAGATCTTTTCTCCCAGGGATCTTAGAGAAAGTAATAATTGTGGTTTTCCTTACTTTCTTCATGCATATTGAACTTAGGAGAGTGCTAAATTTGTCATGTAATTAATAACAATTTTCTTATAATAGAAATGTAACTTGACAAGGTAATTGAAACATTAGCAAAAAATCACATTCAATTTATGAGAAACTTACTGCATTTTTCTTAGAAGATGTAACTTTGAAGAATGAGTGAATAGCTCTGTATTTTTGTCCCTTCAGCTTGTTGTACAATTACAAAAGTTTTTCTGCACATCTGAAAGTCAGTAGTATCTGCTAAGAAGTTTTCTTGCAATATGAGCAATATGAGGAACCAGACAGAGATCAGCAAACTTCAGTCCTAAAGCTGAAGCTAGTGTAAGCAAGGTTTTGGCAATAGAAGATGTACATAGGATTCTAACTGGACAGTAAGAATTTTGCTTGCTAACTAGTGCATTTTACAGAGAATAAAGAATGAAACAATTTGTCAGCTTTAGGAAAAAAAATTAAAAGCACATAATTTCTTCAGTAGCAGGGAAAGGAGAAGTGGTTATTAAAGAAAAGCCAGAAAGCTGTGTATAGATCAGTAGGGCTATTTACACATATTCTGCCACTCCATTTAAGATTATTTGGGTACTTTATCTGACCCAGAGACCCCATTCATCATATGAATTTGCTCATCTGTTTATAAAACAGAATGCCTACTAACCATTTTCCTGTGCTTTGATGTATTTGTTTCCAAAGTATTTCTTTAAAATTGAGTGAGAATCAAGCTAAATGCACACAGTTCCATAACAGCATTCCTTGTAATGAGAGACATCTTTTAATGGAAAGTACTGCCCTATTAAATTAAAAACATACAAAGTATAACCCACATATATAAGTATGTAAAAAATAGAGCCCTTTCATTTATTCTTCACTAAGCAATGTGAAGATGCATACCAAAATAGAGACACATACACACCAAAGAGGTTATATCCCCACTGACACAAAGATGGCTCTTGGAAAAAGGTGAAATACTGAAAAAACCTGTTCCCAGTTAAGCAGACAACAAGGAATAATAGCTATCTAATATTAATTTGGATCTCTAACAGCAATTATTTCAATCTCCCTTAAATTTATATTCCATGATAAACTTAATAAAATCACAGAATCAATACAGAATAAACTTGCGCACTTTGGGGTTTGATATTGCAAAATTTTAAGGTTTTTTAATTTGAAGTTTTCCAGTTTTATTTATGAAATCACAAGTGGCAAGTATCCCATCATGTTTAAGTGGTAGCAGTAGGAGCAAGAAATGCAAACTATTCCCACAACCTCTGAAATATAACTAGATTTTCTTTTAAAATGTTGGTCTTCTATTCTATACTGCCCAAACTGTGATCAATAGATAACAACAGTCTAAAGAGATGCAAAATGACCAAAGGATCTTTCATTTACTTTCTAAGGATATTATGCACAAAAGTATGTATCATGTCACAATTGGTGTTTGAAAATATATTTTAGTCTCAATTAATGGAAAAGGAAACTGAGGTGATAGATTACAGTATAGTTTCAAAATTACATTTTAAACATGATTATGGTATAAAAGGGAAAAAAACTCTCACAAGCTGTTTTTCTTATTTTTTTTTACAGACATCTTGAAACACAAGAAACAGACCACACAATACAAAACACGTCAGATCCAGAAAAAGTGTGCCACATTTCATTATGCATAAGTTGTCTAAATTGCATGCTAAGAATAAAGTGTTATTGTCAAAGGGAAAGTTCAAAAGGAAAACACATAACCTCAAATTATATAAAGAATGTTTATAACTATAGTGGAAGATCACAGTCACAATAATTAATCTAAAAAATATTGCAGCCTAGTTTATTCCATGCAGTGTTCTTCAAATGCATTATGTGTCAAACTTGCTCTACAGTTCATAAAAGCCATCTGTCAACACTTTCATAATGACATTTTTGCTTTTACTCTGTTCAGAGACACAGGGACTCCAGAAACATGAAATTTCTTGGAAGCTACTGACTGAACACCATGTATTCAGTGACTTTTTTATCCATTGCTAAGTTTAAGATTTTACCTTTTAGTTCATTTAGTTCTGCTCAATTTCTGCTGGCAACACTATTTTATGTCCTGTCTCTTATGCAAAGAAATATGTGACTGTCCAAGCTGCTTGTTCCTTGACATTGAGGTAAAAACCTGTCATATATTCTGATATAAAATCAAAAAGAAATCCCCATTTCTTATTATTCCTAAATCCATCTGCTGTAAAATATTTTTAAAATAAAAATAACATTATTCCAAGAACAAAAGGAATACTAAACAAATTTTGCCTTAGTCTTCCCACAGCAACCCATCTTCCCACACCTATCAACTGGATGTGATGCAAGGCAAGAGTTAGGGAAACAAAGTCCCACTGTAAGTGAAGATCTGGTGCATGACTACCTGAGAAACCTCAATATACATAAGTCTATGAAGTCTGATGAAATTTATCTCAGAGTCCTGAGGGAGTTCAGTGATGTAGTTTCCATGCAATTCTTCATGATACTTGAAAAGTCATGGCAGTCAGGTGAAGTCCCAGGGGATTGGGTAAATATCTTACCCATCTTCAAAAGGATAGAAAGGAGGACTGTGGGAGCTACCACCCTGTCAGCCTTCCCTCTGTGCCTCAGAAGATCCTGGAACAGATGCCCCTAGAAGTTGTGCTGAGGCACAGGGAGAAGAGGAAGTGATCAGGGACAGTGCAGTTCCACCAAGGGCAGGTCCTGCCTGACCAGCCCAGCGGTCTATGATGGATTGACTTTATCTGTGGACAGTTACTGATGTCATTTACATGAAAGAGTTACAGATGCCATTTATCTGGACTTCTGTAAAGCCTTTGATACAGTTCCAGAGCTCAGAACATCCTGTTCTCTAAATTGGAAGGAGATGGATTTGATGGATGGATCATTCAATTAATTAGTGGTTTAGACAATTGTATCCAGAATTTAGAGGTCAGTGACTCAGTACCTCAATGGACACTGGTAAAAAAGGGTGTCCCTCAGCAGCCTATACTGCGACCAGTACTGTTTGAAGACTTCATCATTAACATAATCAAGGGGATCAAGTGCACCCTCAGCAAATTTGCTGATGACACTGAGCTGAGTGGTGCTGTTGACACTGCTGAAGAACCAAATGCCATCTAGAGGGACCTGGACAACGCTTGGGAACTGGGCCCATGGGAATCTCATGAGATTTAACAAGGTCAGGTGCAAGGTGCTGCACATGGGTCAGGGCAACCTCTGGTTCCAACACAGGCTGGGGCTGAAGGGATTATAGGAAGTCCTGCCGAGAAGGACTTGGAGATGCTGGTGGACAAAAAACTTGACATGGCATGACAATGTGCGCTTGTAGTCCACAAAATCAAACACATCCTGGGCTGCATGAAAAGTAGCGTGGCCAGCAAGGAGAGGATTCTGCCCCTCTGCTCTGCTGTGCTCTGCTCTGCTCTGCTGAGACCTCAGCTGGAGTGTTGCATCCAGCTCTGGAGCTCCAAAGAGGAGGACATCATGTGGCTAGAGTGAGTCCAGAGGAAGCCATGAGGATGATCAGAGGGCTGGAGCACATCTCTGATGAAGACAGACCGGGAGAGCTGGAACTGTCCAGCCTAGTGATGAGAAGGGTCCAGGGAGGCTTCATAGCAGGATATCAGGACCTAGAAGGGGTCTAAAGAGTGGGAGACAGACTTTTTACAAGAACATAGAGTGATAGGATAAGGGGGAGACGCTTTACACGAAAGGGAGTCAGTTTAAATTAGCTGTAACAAAGAATGTTTTTACAAAGTGTGTGGTGAGGCAATGAGAAAAGTTGCCCAGAGAGGTGATGGATGCACCATAGCTGAAAACATTCAAGGGGAGGTTGAATGAGGCTCTGAGCAACCTGATCTAGTAGATCTCCTGCAGATGACCTTTAAAACAAACTATTCTATGATACCATAAAATTTAGCCTTTTTTCCCCAAACGTACCTCTGTAAGTCTCTAAACATGACTCATCAGATTTCAGGTAAACTTTACTTCAAAATATTCCACAAAACAAAGCAATCAATAATTATAAAAGAAGCTTCAAATATGCAAAGGAGAACAGTGATTTGGAAAATATTTGCAAGAAATAGGAAATCAGATAAGCAGAACCAACACTCCTGGAACATGCAGATGAAAGAAGCCCAGAGGATGCATTCCAATTGCCTGAATTAAAAAGACTATACTGCAGTACAAACATCAGGTTCTCAATATGAATGATTTCACTCTAAATTTCTAAGTTCACACTGATTCCAGGACTAAAAATCCCTGGACCAAGACCAATGGAACAAGATGTTTTCCACAGTTCTTTATGGAAAATTCCTGTTTCAATTAAAATAAAAGCTTCAGCCACTTTTTAAATTTTTTTTTTATTTTTATTTCTGGGAATGCTAAGTGAGCACAGTAAACAGATAAAACATGTAATGCCTTCATAATAAAGGTTATATGCATAGCATCCATCATATTTACTGAAAAATTGTTTCACAGAAAGTTTACCAAGACATTGAATGCTCTACACACACTTTTTTTAGGAACCCCTTACAAAATAGGTATATCTAATGAAGATATTTAATGAAGAGACACTCAGAAAAGTAATGGTTGAATTGTGCTAAGAAACAGTAATAGAACAAAGGAAATCTGAATGCACCATAGTTTTACAAAAATTTAGGATTTCTGAACTTCAGGGATAAGAGTAGAAGACAAGGAAAAATGAACTTATAAATGCTTGTTTTCTCAAAAGAAGCACAATCCTCGTATTGATATTGATAGTGGCAGAACTGGAAATTAACAGACTTTTTTAATAAAAAATAAATGGCAAGTAAGCAAATAATTCACAAAAGGACAAATTTAAAACATCCTTTAATTGATTATGCATATTAGAGTTGATGACATTACCTAGCCACAAGATGTAAAAGAGAGCAAACTTAAAACTTTTATTAGAATTAGTATTGCTTTTTAGTGCTCTTTTACAAACTGTTTTATCTTTTTTCTTACATTCTGCTGCAATGTGCAAACCAGTGTTACTATTTCTGGCAATTAAATTATCCAGATCTAAAATATTTGGGAGGCATTCTCTCTTATCAGGTTTACTGAAAAAGATGGTATATCTAAAGAACTAATTCAATATACTATTTTTCAGATCTTGAAAATGCTGAGTTCATTATCTACACAAAGAGTCCAATATTTCAATCCCTATGTATCTTCTATGCAATTTAGACTTACCTATATGGTTGGGAGTCAAATATACATTAAGAAAGGCTGTAAATTATACAAAGATGGGAGGAACTTTGGACTTCTTTGAGGGTACAGAGGCTTTGCAGAGAGATTTGGGTATACTGGGGGGCTGGGCAGTCCTGGACTGTATGCATTTTAATAGATGCAGGATTCTCTACCTGGAATGGGGTAATCCTAGTTATACCTGCAAATTGGGAAACAAGAGGCTAGAGCACAGCCCCACAGAAAGATTTTGGGTCAACAGAAAGTTGAATATGAGTCAGTAGTGCCCTGGCAGCCAGGAGGATCAACCATGTCCTTGAGTGCATCAGGCACAGCATTGCTGGACAGTTGAGGGAGGGGATTGTCCCCTTCTATCCTATGCTGGATCTCCCTTACTGTGAGTTCTGTGTGCAGTTTTGAGCTCTGCAATATAAGATGGATGTCAAACAATTAGAATGTGTCCAGAGGATTGTGATGAAGATGCTGAAAGGCCTCAAGAGAAGGAATTCTGCATAGGTTACTTGACTTGTTCAGCTTGGAGGCGTAAAGTCTTCAAGGAGCATCTGTGTACTGCTATATGATATAGTTTTAGTTTGCTGTCTTTAGAGAGGAGCAGAGAGTTGGATTTGATGATACCTTACTGGTCATTAGGCAATGAAGAACAATACTTCAGCAGAACATTTCCATAACCTAATAGTTAAACTAATAAACAGGAAATTAATTCATTTAGTTACAGGAAATTCTAAAATCAGAAGAGTTTGAACAATATAGTTTCAAAATTGCCTCACCTCTTTGAAAGTCACAAAAGACAGTTACAGATATTTGAGTAAATGTCTAACTTTTATGTCCAAAATTATTGTGGACCTAAGGCATAATGTTTCCCTTTTCTTTTTGAGATGGGCAAGTGGCATATTAAATTTTATGGCAAGAATAATGAAACACAATCTTTGAAAAATGAAGCAATAGTAGAGGAAAAAATCAATCCTAGCACTTTGTCTGAATATACCTGGCAAAATTTAAAAAGTGTAGCAAAACCCATATATTATTTTTATAGCAGAAAGTTGGATACACTTTTGAAAGAAGAATTTTCAGTACTATTACATATTTAGATTGATTTAAAGCTTTGATTTTGACTGCAGTTTTCCAAACAAGATGGTTTGGATTTAAATTCTTGTCTGTATTCTGATTTCACACAGATTTCTAACAACTGTTCACATAAAATAGCTTGGACCTCCTAAATATATTAACTTAAAAAGATTTTCAAAATTATGATTTTTTTTAAAGGGGTACAACTATTTATTTTATCTGAAAAAAATCAACAATTCTGCTACAATTAGGAAACTCTACATAATGTAGCCTTACTTCTTTGTTCAAAAATCTCCTCAGATGGTTTTGGGGGTCATTTGATAATCAATAGTAATTTTTTTTTCCTATCCCCAAGTTCTGTATTATAAGTGCTGTACACTATTTTTACAAATGTGTAGGATGGGAAGTAAGGTAAATAGGAAAAGAGAAGTAGCTTCTGGATATGACTTTCTCCTTTGAGGTTTAAATAACCTGTTGTCATCTGAAAGTAAGCGAAATGACTAATTTATGAGTCCTTGAGTAGGGCATCCCATATATGCTTAACTGAGATGGGAGTTGTGCATCTCATTTAGTTTACTAGCCCACTCAGGCTAGTGTAGCTCACCGCCCACTCTTCACTATACTGAAAATGTTATGTCCATTGTGATGCCCACTGAAACACCATGCTTAGAAAACTACCCTGTTTCCTTTTAGAGACCTCAGGAAATCTTCATGAGCCCTTCTAGTACTTATCAGTTGCAACTGTCTTTTAGTTTTTCATTAGCTTGACAAATATCTCAGTTGCTGAGCTCTTGTCTTACACTTATCTCTCCATCAAAATACTTACTTGTTTCTGAAAAGTAGAACAAAGTTAATCTACAGGTTTACTTTTAAACTGATCTAAGCCTTAACTTTCCTGGTGCTTTTTACCTCAAAGAGGCATGCTACATTACTCAAGATCCAAGGACTTCACCCAGGGTACAAGGACTCACAGCTTCTTTATACACTTTTGTCGGTCACTATTCAATCTTGGCCTCTGTTGCATCCATCAGGAAATCTGGAAAGTAAGCAGTGGGCTTCCTCCTAAGGAATAACAAAATAATACGAGTTCACTTGTATGCCCTATCTAGCATGAACTAGGGAGGAGTGAATTCAGGTATGTACCATTACTGACTGTCCCTATGACTGACCCATGAGTGAATAAGTCCATACTCTGCTAATATAAATCCCTCAGTCCATCATCTTTCTCTGATCTACATTACAATATGTGCTTAGAAATCTGAAGAAATAAAGTAAAAAGAAAACATCAACAAATGAACTGTGTCGGATTTTCCAAAATGTAGTTACCTCGTAATGGTATGCACATTAAAATTTGTGATACATTACCTACTCACCTCTCCCTCAGAACACACATTTTTCACATTTTTATGACTCCTTCTGTTCCTGACTTGGAAATAAAAGTTTAAGAATTGTAATAGGGAGGCCTTGAAAGCCAAACACTTACCTCTGTCACGTGGGAAAATTTACCTTCCAAGGTATTCCTTGACAATGAAATCCAGATCTCAGCATTCTCTAGCAAAAACACAGCCAGGCTCAGAAAGAATAGAGGTCAGGGGAGGGCTAAATTTGGCAGCATTAGGCTTGCTCAAGTTACTAGAAGGAAACAGTCTCCTACTAAGGAAATGATCCAAACTTCAGCAGTTTAAACTTCTCAGAAATATAATTAAGTTCTACATCAGTAGTAATTTGTAAGAACAAAGAATCCAAACAAATCCATTTAGAAATAAAACATTTGGAAAGTCTTTTGTTTTTGTTCCACATTCCATCAGAAATTAAAATCTTCGTAATGTATCTCAGAAACTTAATGGTTCTGCAATGACACATTATGCCACAGAAAATTTAATGATCAGCTATTTCAAGGCAAACAATAATGCTTATGTGAGTTCTATAAGTGAAAAACTCCAAATTATACTCAGGTGTTACAAACAAAATAACTATGGGCTTTAAGCTTTGTTATGCATTATCCCAGGGAATAGTCTCCTGTAAACCAGAACATGACGCAGCTGATAACAAAAAGATCACTGGTGCAAAAAAAAAAAGTTGGATCTGTGAGAGGTAGTGGCTACACAATAAAGAGGGATGCAGTGGAGAATCCCCAAGCTCTATTCTTATCTCATCCTTTTCATTTGTTGTATTTTGTTGTACAGAAAGCCTTGCATAGAGCCTAGTTGTAGTTCTGAAACCACACGTTCATAATACATACTAAACCAAAGGGCATGTTACTCTGTTATCAATGGATTCTCTGTAGCCCATCCAGATGCAAAAGTGCTGGGGAAAGATTATTCAATAGGAATTAAATTCTTCAACAAAATAAAACTCCCAGTTTCTTTGGGAATTCTACATAATTTAAGTTGGATGTTAGAAAGAAGGTCTTCACAGAAGGTGTGACTGGGCATAGGAATGGGCTGGCCAGGGACATGGTGAAGTCACAGTCCCTGGAGGTGTTTAAGAAGAGACTGGATGTGGGCACTCAGTGCCATGATCTAGTTGACAAGATGGTGTTGAGTCAGATGTTGGACTTGGTGATCTCAGAGGTCTCTTCCCACTTAATTGATTCTGTGATTCTGTGATAATCCTTCTATCTGAGATTACTAAGAAGTGAAAGGTCTGTCAATGGCTGAGGCTGAAGCCAAGGAGTGTAATTAAAATACCTTAGTAATGGTAAATGTATCAATTTTTCATAGTAAAGGGTTCTTTTCTCTGGTCATAATAGAAAGCAGAGCCTTGTCATATCTCAGGCATCTAACAAATAACACACTCCAATTCTTGGCCCACATGCTCACACTCACAACTTTCTGCAAGCCTAGAAAGTCAGCCCCCTAAAACACAAGTTAGAATTTAGCCTTGTTGTTATCAGGCTTGCAGAGAAAGGGGACATCTTATGCTTTCTTGACTGATGTTCAAACTGGCAATACTACCCTAATATTACTGAAAATCAGTACTTTATCCTTCACCCTCCACCACAAAGACTCTGTTTGTCTTCTATCCCTATGTTAGTTTCTCAGAGTCACTTCCTCCGTTTTACTTTCTAGCACATTCTTTTTCTTTTTCTTCCTCACAACTTTTCATAATAATATGCTTTCCATAAAGCATCATCATTATTCTTCCCTGTTCAATGAAAACAGAATATAAAGTTGACTATAACATAAATAGCAGATATTCAGCCAATGCCTTGTGTTGAAGTAGTCCAGTAAAACCTATATTTAGTTTATTTTTTCAAGTCAGACAAAAATCAAGATTTCAGGCTTTTGCTTCTTACTTCTTTAGGAATGTTTCATCACATCTTTGACAACTTCAAAGTTACCATCCAGTTAGAAGAAACATAAAGGAAAGCCACAAGTGTTGTATTAATATACTGCTTGTGGTCTCGTTCTCTCATCTCTTGTTTTCCCCTAAACAGATCTAATTGTCATCAAATCTTTGATTAGTAACATACCCACAAAAGGATAAGTTGCCTATTTAATCTTTCATCAAAACTAAGAGTTAGTTTCTGAGCAACTGAACAAATACAGCCAGGGAGCAGAGACTCCTTCCAGATCTGCACTGACTATGGCCAGCCTCTCACTTGATATGGGCTTTTAAAAAATATATTTCTCTTTGCCTTCCTGCTAAATTTTAGGCAAAAAACTAATCTTAAAACATCTCATGTATTTTGTCCAGTAAGATACAAGAACAAATGAATAATTAGGTCCAAGAGAATGATCTGCAGTTACACAACGCCCAATTGCAGTGACACTGCATAGTTTCCTTGCTGAGAGCGCAGAATATTGGATTGTCCATTGTGGGTGGTTTTCTACAAACAGGCTACCAATCTTGAGCTAATGATTGTGCCAAAAACTGATTTGTTTCAAATTAGATATCACCCCGCCTGCTGGAACAGGCAAAACCTAACTCCAGACAATGATCTATTCAGAAAGAAATCATAATTTTTGTTACAAAAAATTTTAAAATCTACCAACAAAAGATGAAGAACATTGAGGATAGTCACTAGCTTAATTTACTAGGCTTTACTAAAAAAAATCTGCTTCTTACAGGTCATTGTGTGTTTCATTGTTTCTTTGTGGTTTCTCTCTTAAAATTGGTATTTTTTAACATATCCATTTTATAAAAGAATTACACTCAGAATATAGAACCATTGTTTAGACAAACATTAGCAAACACAGTTGCTATTGTTAAAATCTCAGGGAAAATAAACATGGGTCAGTGTGGTGTCATGTGTGGTGCAGGTGAAAGTAAGGCTGAAATATCCATCTCTCCTAAAAAAGGGTGTGCAGGCACAGAGATGTTGTACGTGTTCCTGTATGTTTTGTTGCAATGTTTTGTACTTTGGTTTTTTCCAGTTTCCCGCTGTTGAAATGGTTCTGCCCCTGTTGCCTCCTCCCTCCTCCTCCCCATCAATCTCCTTACCTCCACCCCCTGATTCCTTTGAAACTGCTGTCATTCCTTCAATCCCTCCCCAGTGTCCTACCTGTCACTCAGCAGCCCGTCCCTTCTCTCTACAAACATCTACCAGGCTCCTCGAGTGATAGGTTCAGGCACCGGGGTCCCTTCCCTGAACCACCCTTAGTGCTTCTCCCAACTATCTATGTTCCTAATCTCCACACCCGACTATTACCTCCATTGGCAGACGGGAGGGCCCGTCCCCTGTATCCTCCCCAGTTTATAAACTATTGCACAGTGCAGCTTGGGGTCTTCCCTTGGTTGGGGTAGCCTGGGTTGTGGATTTCTTTGATGCCATCATACAATAAACCCAGACTTAACCCCCGACAGGAGTCCGCTCCTTTACTTCTGCTATCGTTGTTCAGTGTCTCATCCGGTCAAAGCAAGAGCCTTAGCCGCCCTCCTGGCCTCCAGAGGAACGGGAGAGTGTCCCCCGCCGTCCGCTGTGCTGGAGCGAGCTGGGACACTCCAACTGGACACTTGGAGGGGCACAGTGACACAGAGGGGAACATACACATTCTGAAGTGGGGTGTTGTGAGGCACTCTAAGTACGTCTGTGCGGAACCCCGCCGTGTGTGTGCGGGCAGGGCAGGGCAGGGCTGTGCAAGGCAGGGCAGGGCAGGCAGGGCTGTGCAGGCAGGGCAGGGCAGGCAGGGCAGGGCAGGCAGGGCAGGGCAGGGCAGGCAGGGCAGGGCAGGGCTGTGCAGGCAGGGCAGGGCAGGGCAGGGCAGGGCAGGCAGGGCAGGGCAGGCAAGGCAGGGCTGTGCAGGCAGGGCAGGGCAGGCAGGGCAGGGCAGGGCAGGGCAGGCAGGGCAGGGCAGGGCAGGGCAGGGCAGGCAGGGCAGGGCAGGGCAGGCAAGGCAGGGCAGGGCAGGCAGGGCAGGGCAGGGCAGGGCAGGGCAGGGCTGTGCAGGCAGGGCAGGGCAGGCAGGGCAGGGCAGGCTGCCCTCACAGCCCAGCCCGGGGCTCTGTCCCGGCCCCGCGGTGCCGCCAGGCCCGGGCCCGCCGCAGGCCGTGCCCACACCCAGCCTGGAGCCCCGGGCTGGCCTTGCAGTGGCCGAGTGACCGCAGGTCCCGCCTGGGGGAAGGGCCCAGGACGGCCAAAGGGTATTTAAACCAAAGGGTATTGAAACCAAAGGGTATTGAAACCAAAGGGTGTTTAAACCAAAGGGTATTTAAACCAGAGCCTGCGGCAAGCGCACGGCCTGACCCCACCTCCTCTTGGAGATTCTATCAGCCGAACACTACTGGAACCAGCACTGGTAGTTATATTTGTTCTTTTCTATGTCTTTTCTTCCTCTTTCTGCTGCTTCTTCTAATTCCCTTTTCTTAGGGTTTTGAGTAATTTAAAATCAGATGAGTTTGGAATTTGCTAAGTTAAATAGGCTAAATTAGTGCTTTGTAAAGTATTCAATATTGATTAAATTCTGCTCTAAACTTTTGGCAAAGTTCTCAGATTTTCTGAATTGGCCAGTAAAATATTATGTTGTTTTAGCTTCTTGAGAATCTCTTGTCAGTATTTCTCCCTGCCATCTAATGCAGGGTACATGAAAACTGTAAACTTTTCTAATAGTCTCATCAAATGATTTTTTGGGGCCTTACGGATGTGATTTCAATCCCCAGAGATTGTGTAATGGGGGAATATATGCATGTGAACATGTCTGTGTCTGCATATGTGACTGTGTGTATCTGCATTTTAATGTTATTTTATTTGTCAGGTATTATAGTTCATCTGTTATATTATTGCCATTGATCCTGAATGTGTTGTACACTGAGTGCTGATCCATCATACCATTCATAAATCAATGAAGTGCTTTGATCCTTATTTTGCTTTAAAGCCTGTAAACTAAGTAGCATTTTCATGTTACAAGCTATTCCAGTGAATGTTGTTCTCAGCAATTGCCAGCAACAGATTTGGCCTTATTCTAATGAATCACTGGCATATGTATAGTTCTTGAAAGATTCTGAAACTTCTGTTCTTGTCTTTCCTACCCGGCATCCCAACCTTCTGTGTAGTCCTGTTTTTGTAAGAGAAGATCAATTTTGTGCAGTTAGATCTATTTCCTTCAGTTTTGTTGTTTGAATCACTGAAGTTGGAGATATATAACTAATCTCCTCTTCAAAAGCTGCATTTTGCCATTGGCTTTATTACCACCTGACCATATGTCTTGATGGATGTTCAGGATAGTGAGTAGACGGGGTCGACTGATGAGGCAATTAAAAGATGGTTTATTGTGAAATCAGCCTCATGGAAGGGTGAGACTGTAAGGTTGTTACATCTGTACATACCATCACATCAGAAGCCGTACATCAGAAGTTGTTATAATTCTAGTTTTAATTCCTTTTATAAATTTCTTATCCAATCAGCTACTTCCACAAGCTCACTAGCATTTTCATGAACTAATTATTAATTGCTATGTTTTACACTATTTTCTGCAATGTGTCTCTTTTTATCCAATCATATAATTCTACAGAAACTCACTTCTACTTTTTACCAACTCTGTAAAAAGTTCTTTTGTTAGATTTTGTTTTCTACTGTCTTTTGTTTTCTACTATCTGCTTAAAATACTTATTTGCTTACATGAGGCATATTCCTACTTGCTTAAAGTAGGAATATTTCTGCTTAAACGATGAATCTTCATTCTTATTTCATGTCTGTTTCACTATTCTCTTCTAAAGCTCCAAGCTTTCTCGCAGGTCTTAGGTCAAACACTGTATCTATCCATCTCTGTCTCTTGCATGTTTGAGGCCTTGGGAGCTCTCTGTGCTTGCATTCCCCACAGACAGAGTTGCTTAAAATTGAGGTTAGAGCAGAAAAAAGCATGGGAAGGTGAAGCAGAGTAGTTGAGAGAAGTTTCTTGACCAGGCATGAGAAACAGGTGATAATGGTGGATGGTTACAATTAGAATTGTTGACAGCACAATATCTAAATATTACCAATGCAGACTATGATTAACAACTCTATCATCTGTTTCTACAGATGGTAATATAATCAGATCTTGATTATGAGGCTGTTTAGTTATGAGCTTTGGTGATACTCCCTTGCTTTCTCAACTTGGAGAAGTCTACGTGTGGCTAGGTCTGCTTCATCTCAGATTTGGCCAATGGTGTATGTCTAAACAAATGTAAATAGGTTGGGCAAGAAACGTACTGGTTTATGGTTTTTTTGCCTTACAGAATTCATAAATGTGAAGCAATGAAATACTTACAAAGTTGTTTTAAGATATTATCGCCATGTTTGACTGGATCTTAACTCTTTCACTCAGCCATCCAAAAAAGTGTTCCCAGTCTTCAACAGTGACCTGCAGGCATCACTGTGAGGAAGGGGCAGGGAGGGGACGAGGAGGATGTGCACGCAGAAGCTGCCTGCAGCATTGAAAGACCAGTTTGCCCAGTTGTTTCAGTCTCCAACAGTATTTTAAATTCTTTTGCAGGCCAATGTGCACCTACAGTCAGTTGCTAATATCTCTGTTCCCTCTTTTCTGGGAGTCATTAATTATGCCACCATTCAAACATGTCTTCCTGCAGTATTGACCTGGTGTTCTTTATCTAGGACAACTCATACTGCCCATCTGAGACAGCTGATGGGAGAGGGGGTGGGTGTTTGGTGGGAGGGAGGAGGAATGGAAGGTCCTGATTATTTTTCATCACCATCACCAAAGGGAAGAGGCCCAGAGATTAAAGGGAAGGAGGCAAAAAACATAATGTATGTTAAAATCAAAAATTTTAGGTGCAAGATTTACACATCTTCACTTAGAAAACCAATTTTCCTTGATACAACTGACAAACTCTCCAGAAAATACTCACTGCTGAGCACCATCATCACTTCAGGAAGCACATACTCTTTCCCATGCTTGAAGATCATGACGTCCCACCTTTAGAAGAGCAGAAATTTTTGTAATATGTATCAGTACAAATATTCAAAAAATGAAAAAAGTTGAGTTAAACTCTTTTAATGTATAAAAAAGAAAAAAGCTTATTTGCAGTCCATCTTCTTGAGCCTACTGTACATAAAGAACACTGACAGCTATTGGATCAGGCACTTAAGGCACATGTACACTAGCTTACTTGTTAGCCTTTTAATCCTCCTTTAAAGCAACTTTTGGTTTCACTGTTTTTTTAAAAGAGAGAAGTTAGGCACTTTAGCCTCATCTCTCATAAAGAAACAACATGAAGTGTAAGGTTATACAAGGTAGTTTGCTTAAAATAGAAATTTATATTTCTGTAATATAAATATTCTGAGGCTTGGAGACAAAGTTTCTGAGACAAAAATCATTTTGACTGACAGCATAACAAATTTTTCGCTTTAACTAACTAAAATCAAAAAAGAAGTCTACATCCTAACAATGCCAGATTAATAAAGGAACTGGTCTTGAATCATGGCAGGACTTGAATCACTCCTCACAAAACCAGTGTTATGTAAATTTTTACATAATGTTCCAATATGACTTTATCACCTTATAAGTCATTCAAAAAAGAAATTATATTAATTTCTCTGTTAAATTTTTTTGCCCAAATTCCTCAGGTTAAGTCTTAATCCACCAGTTAATTCTTAAACATACTGTGGTATTGCAGAACAGAAAATCT
This sequence comes from Melozone crissalis, assembly GCF_028551555.1. Classification (NCBI taxonomy): domain Eukaryota; kingdom Metazoa; phylum Chordata; class Aves; order Passeriformes; family Passerellidae; genus Melozone; species Melozone crissalis. The sequence continues at coordinate 38,087,518 of NW_026535783.1, read as the reverse complement.
TTGCTCCATTTTGGTCTTTTTTTAATTAGGTAAGCCAGCTAATTTGTAACTCCTGTTGTATTTTCTGTTTTAGCAGCATCCTAAATTGGCAGATCTTGAAGACTGTGCTGTTTCCAGTGTACATATGTTTCTAATGTACAGTGCATAATTTTATGACAAGACACTTCAGTTGTTAAAAATGTCTGGAGCAAGATGTCTTTAAATAGTAGGCACTTTCTTGGTACATTAATTTTCTCACACTCAGAAGCAGAAAATGTAATAGTAGCTGTCATTTAGTGCAAAGCTCTGTTTACTTTTTAAAGCTATTTACAGCTTAAATGTCTTGTTCTAACTGATTAGCTATAGTAGGAATTAAAACTTTATAGGACCTATTTATTACAGATAATATGTTTTTCCTCAGACCATGGTTCATGAAATCTATCCCATGAGCATTAGGACAAGTGTTAAGGTTTTGTTTTGCTTTTTTTTCTGGCTACACCTGATAAATATACGTCAGTGAGATTTTGGGAATGACTGAAATGAAAAACATAAAACCCTAACCTACAAGTAACACAGTGGCTGTGGCATTTGCATTTAATCCCTTCCCTTCACATTTACAAACAGAGACAGCCAGAACATCCTCCCAACACAATACCTCAACAGTCACAAACCCATATCCTCATCTGTAATTCATCTTGGCTAATAATATGCTTACTGACTGACGCGATACTCAACAAGCCCTTCACAATGTGGAAGATCTAATTACAGAGTCCATAACATTGTTACTCCACATCTAAAAGATGGTTTGAGAAACATTCCAAACATGCAGAGACATATATAAATAATAATAAAAAATCCCAGGTTTTAATGTAAATGTAGACTAAATCCCCCTTCCAAAAGCAGGATGAAAAAGCATTAAAGGATGTAAAAATTCAGAGGAGAGAGGGTTTTTTACTATTCCTGTTGCAGACAATACTGATCATTAAAAGGTTGTTTCAAATGCCATAGACTTCCATGGTAATATTACCTCAGTCTTTTCCTCCTATTTTGTGCTTTTTCTTCATGCAATCCAGGCAAGTTTTTCTGCATCACTAAAAGTCCCTGATACCCTTGAAGCTGAGATGACTAATTGATGTGACTAGGAAAAAGGGGAAGATCTAGTTGGGTTTTTTGACATGTCTTTAAATGCATGTTGTTCTTCTGCCAATCAGTTTCTACCTTACTGTGAAAATTGAGCTTACTGGCTCTCAAATTGAGTTAGAAAATAATGCATTTCAGGAATGGCTTTTAACCACAGGATTGTAAAAGGCAGTTGACTATTATCTTTCCTCGTATTTTACTCCTGAGATTGCAGAAGAGTTATTTCCTCTTATATACACATTTCTAGTTGGCACTACCTCCTCTATCTCTGTAATGGGAAAATCTGTTGATTTACCAGTACTAGAAAGAAAGCAGAGGCATCTTATAATCTAATTTACTGTTATTAATTACTGTGTTATGGCTGTCAACAACATTAATGTACCATCCACGCAATTTGGTGGATGAGAGCAGGATCATTTGCACTCTCAGTCATGCCACTGTGTCAGAGGTTCTATGGACCTCTGACTTCCAGGAGACAGCACTGAACAAGAGTTAGCCCTTTACGTACTGAACTCAACTGGTGCAAGAGTAGACTTCTGTAACTCTTCTTACAATAGGGCACCTAACACACTTCTTACAACCTGTGTCAGGCAATTCAACACCTTTGGCAACTAAAAAGTTTGCCCGTGTGCACCTTTGTGTGTTTTCTCCATTGTTTTTACCTGAATTATCAAAAGCTGTTTTGTGGCACGCAGATTCCCAGACTTGAGGAAGTTTTCTATTTTACTTTTGAGTTATATTTTTCATTAAATAAGCAAAAAGCAAAACTGAAAGCACATATTTTTCTTTCCCTTTGTGTGGTGTATATCCAGAAGGAAAATTGAGCCATTCCTTTCAGGAACATGGGTCAAATTCAAAATGTTTTTGTCCTATGTAGAATTAATACTCTTTAGTCCTAGAAAAAGAACCAGACTTTTTAGGGTACTGAGTGTCAACAGCTGGAGAATCAAAAACTTTCTGTAAGCAAAACTAATATTATGTAAATCTGAGCTCAGTTTATTCTTTTGCTCAGAAAATGATACTTAGCTATGGATGCCAAAGGGTTTGCCAAAACGATCAGCATACTTAGGCATGGGCTGTTAATAATCTTTAAAGAGCTCTTAGTGAATGTGGACAGATTTGCTATCTGTCCACATGTAAGATTACAGGGAAACTGATTTCCCTTTTTGGGGTTTTGGGTTTCGCTTTTTGGGAAATTAAGCAATCAAGACAGTGATAAATGGTTTTTTTTTTTGTTTGGGTCAGCAGAAGTGTAATGAAAACACAGTAAAACAACACAAGCAGAAACAGACATACTTGGCAGACTGTAAAGGAAGTGCTCCTTACTCCTACCTAAATTATCTCCCATTTCCAATCTGAAGAGTAATGTTGGAACAGAAGATGCTTGAGAGGTAAAAAGGACTTAGGACAAGGACTTAGACTTCAGCGACTTGCAGTCTAATGACCATTTGCTGCTTAGGATATCCTTACCTTGCATGGTGCAATTCTTTGGCTTAATTTATGCCGCAAAAAGAATTTAAGTGACGCACCAATTCACCTACATGTTGGAATTAAAACTGACGATTCCATCTTCAACCAGCCTTCCAGCATATGAGAGGCTATAGATTTTGACCAGCTAATTCATTCCAGTCAGACTATTATTTTATTAGTTATTACTGGCCAGTCTCAAGAAACTTGTCAAAATGACACTGGAAATGCTCACATAGGAATATTACTTGCTTTAGTTTTCAGACACATCAAACGTGAAGCAGAAACTCTGGGTACAGAATGCTTGCACTTTAAGCAAGTTAAGCATGTTCCTAACTTGAACGAAGATTAAGATGCTGTGACAGTTCAGAAAAGTACAGTGTCAGTTCTGATCCACTTGTCCTGACTCATGTTACCAGTTAGATTACACTTATTTTTTTTATATCATGAATGTTACCTTTGATCTAGGGTTATTTTGCATTGGCCTGTGAAAAAAAAACTTAATTAAAAATATTGTTTTGTATCTGACTGAGATTTAGCACGTGTCAGCCCAGTTCTGTGTTTTGTCACAAGACATGAACGGAAATAACATGACGAGAACTTCACAATGCCTTTACTTTTCATCTAGAAAAATTAAGGCTTTGGTAAATTTCATTTGAGTTTTTTAATCTAAAGATAAATGTTTTAGTTTAACTTGGGCTTGATTTCAATCAATGAGTCTACGTTTGATTTTTGATTGCCCAAAGTGGTGGTCTTTGATCTAAGACATCAGTTAGATTATATATGTGGAACTTCTTAACTTAAGGGAAGGGATGTTTGAATCCTCCCACTAGTCTGGCACTCATTCAGGCACCTGAAAAGAAATTATTCAGATACAAAGGAATTACCATGTGAATAGTGTTTCCACACAGTTTCTGCATATGCTGTCCTGCATTTTTATCAAGACTGCAAATATAAACCAGCGTGAGAAAGCAGGTGCTATTTTCCTCTGTCTTTTGAGCATTAGTCTTTCCCAGCAGTAAGCTCTATGTGCTAATGGCCACAGCAAGGCACTCTAAAACCAGAATATTTTTTAATTTTTTTTTAAGGTCTGGGGCTTTTCATCCAGTTTTAATTAAGGGACAGACTTTTAAATGGGAAGAGGCAGAAAGCAAAAGCATATGATTCTTAATATTTTTAAGAGTATTTTGAGGCAGCTGTAGTATAGAAGGAAGAATCTAAAAAGTTTCTAAATTATTACAGTGTTTCAGTTTGTCTTCACAGATTTTTGTTTGCACAGAATGTAGAAATGAAATACTTTTGAATTATTTCTGACTTTCAGCAACTCATCCATATTCACTTATTATCTCTGTTTCAAGGTCATTTATATATGAGAAACAAAGAAAATATTTTCTTCCTCATGTAAGTCAAAAACCATAATAGAAACTATTTAATTGTGGTTAATAAAACCTACCATTATTATTAAAACAGCCATTGACTTGAAAATAATCCACTCTCTTCCATGGAATTACTCAGTTATCATTAAGTTACATAATCAAACCACACAGGGTATGGTATGTCTGTTGCACAAGGCATACACCTAAATATTTATAGGTCATTCAGCTAAAATTAAAAAACAAAGAGGAAATCAAACAAATAAAAAGAACAGAAAGAAAAGAGGGAAAAAAAGAGAGAGAGAAAACCCCATGGAATTGTTTTTAAAACCCCCACAAACAAAAAACAACTGTAAACTTTTGGGGGGAAAAGCTTGTCACGTAAGAGTGGAAAAATAAAAAACAGTAAGACTAATACCAAAAGTAAAGGAAAATGAGAAACTACTAGTGAAGTTAAAAAAAGTTAAAAGTTAAAAAGGGAAAGCTAAAAACATTTATTTACACACTGTGAATCGAAGATAAATGTAAACAAGAGAGAAAGAAAAGGCAAAACAAGGATGTCCAGTGGTATGCATAGGATCACAAGAACAATAAGTGTTCCTAATGCCTGTACATAGTAAGATGCTTTGTTGTGCTGCAATCATTTAGATTTCATGGATCTGGAAAAAAAGATGTAAAATTCAGCCTGTCAGACAAATAGCATTTAATCTTTTATAACCTCCCTGAATTGTCTTTGCTTTCACCCATCACCAGTCATAATCAGTGTCACATCATTAATACAAGAGGCAGTTTTCATAAGTATTGATCCACTGCAAACATAAAATATGATTGGAAGTAATTGCGTTTATCCTGTTAAAGTAACTTGGGTATTTCTTACATTCAAATACTGAAAACTCAAAGTTTAACCCAATTAGATTTGCAAGTGCTTTAGAATCAAGTCCTGTGCTGGCATCACAGTGCTGAGCTAAACAAAGTCCTAATGAAACAGGATATCCATTAGGTACTTTCCCAATCATGATGTTCGGCAATGAAAAGAAAAGGTAAACATAGACTCACTGATTAAAAAATGCAGAAATTAACAATTTGTGAAAAGGTGTAGAAGTAATAAAATAAGCAAAAAAGAAGAAAATGATGTCTCATGTATAAGCAAGGTTTTGTTGTATAGCATGTCATCAAGGTACTTTTAATAGCTGACAGGTGCATACAATAAGGGAAAGGAATTTCAGTAGAAAAACCAGAAATTTCTTCAAATTTTAATTTGTTAAACCATTGGGGGAAAGAATACTTATGATGAATGTAGAGCAAAGATCTTTATGCAGACATAGGATAACTAAAGAGAATTTGTTCCTTAAACACTGTGGTTTCAAGCTCTTGAAACTGAATCCTCGATGTTTGAATTGACAGTTCAAATAATTCAGTTATTGGCAACTGCAAATGTACATTTCCACTGCATAAGACTTGTCAGACAGCAACCTAATTTCAGAATAGATTAAAAATAGTTTCTTCTGAATAGCTACAAAAACCCAAAAATTAACTGAGCTTAGGAAAATTAATCAGCCAAAAGACATTGAAATAATGTTGTATTTCCTTAGTGCGTACAACGAATCTTATAATGTCTAGGGTGATAACATACAAAGGAGAGAAGTTTATGACCAGTAAGATTCTTCATGGCACAAAGAAAAAATAAAAATTGTCTCCATTACACTAACCCCTACTTAAATAAAAAAAATAAATTATCACCATAACCTGAAAAACATGCATAGATTAATTTCTTCCAAAGTTAAAGGGAAAGCCCCACATTTTCCTCTTTTTAAACCAGTAGTTAAATGTAAAGAGTACATACTACCTCATCAGATAAGCCAAAAAGGACGATGAAAAGCATGAAAAACCATTGAAGTCTTTAGTGTTTTCACTGAAAAGGGGGAAAATAAGGTTCATGTACCTGCACTATCTTGCACTAAATTCTTGTCACAATGAGGAAGCCAATCTTTACTTTATTCACCCTCATATAATGAAGTTGACTTGGCTTGAGTGAAAAACTATATTTTTTTTGAAACTTGAAATATTAGTAAATATTCCTGCAAAATTTAGTTTTTCATAGATAAAAATCTGTTCATTAGTCATTCTCATGTTGAAAATTCTAATCAGCTCTGCTTGTGTGCATTGATTGCCAGTTAGTTTTAATAGCCATAGAATTGTACTTGAAACATTGTTACTCGGTAGGAATATAATTGGTGAAATTAAAAAAAAAAATTAAAAGCTGGTAAATAAAATCAGTTGTAAAACCTCAAAAAAATAGGACCTGGGAAAGCTCCACTGAAGCCAGTGATCAGATAGAATGTTTTATCACTTAAATGTGAAATAGCCATTAAAAAATTAAGCTCCATTGAGCCTGCCCTGTTCAACAAAACATTCATTCATGTGCTTAATTTTTGTCTCAGAGGAATTGACATATATTATAAATATTTTTGGAATTTTAACATAAACAAGAACAAAACATTCTGTTGACATGGGTCTTGTAATATAACATAATGCCATTATGACTTTGATATTGAAAATGGGAAATTTGTGGTTTCAGGTTAGGAAAAAAAAATAGTAAACTCCCAAAATATAAAAAGGCAGTATCCAAAACGTTGCAGAACTTTCTATAGTGTTTTAATCAGGCATATAAATTAGTTCATAGGCTTCATAGATATCATCTATATCCAAGAAATGCTATTTTCATATTTTCAAAAATCTGTTAGCTTGGGACATAGGTGAACAAATTTATTTATATGCATTAGCATTTTCTGCTCAAAATTGTCATACCTCCTTGACATTTAAACAATTTACATCAGCCAAAGATATGATGCAAAATAACTATTCATTATTTCTCCTAACTGGGCGTGGCAGGGGGGAACCACAATAATTTCTACAGGGCAGCTGAGTTTCTGAAGAATTTCGAACACCCACAGAAAGTACCCCCTTCAGTCACTTTTTCTGAAGGGTTCCTTGCAGAGGCATGCAAGCTTTGTTGAGCTACTGAAGTATATTACCAGAAATTATAGTGTCATATATTAAAAAAAAAATAGACAAAGAGTACATTACTGATTCAGAATTAGAACTTTTTATAAAACCAGTAGTAGAACCTCAGAATTTTAGCAATACACTGCTATACACAGTTCTGTAGCTCATTATTTTCTACACAAAGCCACTTTAAAACCTCTCATATGCTTCTAATATAATCACTTAGCATTACGCAATTGCTACTTCCTCTTCAGTTTTAAGACAGTTAAGTCTTTGAACTCTTAAAACTACACTGTTCTGACAATTTTTATAAAACCACAGGGAATGCAAACTATTTTTTGCTTACCAGGTCACAAGCATTAAAAAAGTGAGCTTGCTACAATTTCTTCAACTTAAAAATCTTTTAAGTTACTGATGGGTCAGGCTTAATCTTTGTTTTTCAAGTGTTCTTGTCAGATAAGATAAAACACAGGAACTTGCATGGCATGCATATTTGCTACAAACTCTGTTTGCTACAAACTCAATACAAAGTTGAGTATTGAGTCTTTCCTCCCTAAAGCATACATGTATGCTTTAGGGAGGAAAGAATGATATACATGGAAGAACAGTAGGCAAGAACTATGAGGTTATTTTTACACTGTTTCACTCTGTAGAAAGTATTCAAAGCATTGACAAATGGAGACAATATTAGAAATAATAAAGTCTGCAGATATTTACCTATATAAAGCATCTGTGATGAACAGTGTGCACTTTTTTGCTTCATGTCAATGAAAGTCAACATTTTGAAGTTTCTTTTCTCTCTATTTCTTGCCAGAGAAATAATAAAGTTCACAAGGAAAAAAGAAAAGGAAAAAAAAGTCCACATTAAAAATAAATTGCTTTTGATAACTGTTTAGATGAAAAAGGCAAAAAAGCAAAAAAAGACACTACTGATGCTCGTATTTCATATAACTGTTGAAAATAGAATATTAAAGGTATTGTAATGGGAAAGGCACATTATCAGTGCAGGTAAAGCACTGGCAAGGCACTGAAAAAATAACTACTCAAGCTTTCTGATTACCAGAGCTTTACATCATAGACCTTCAGATTAAATTTAGGATCTGCTTTTCATTAATAATGAATGAAAGAGAATTCAGCATTAGGCGTATACTTTCTTGGTATTTCATCATCCAGAAATGATCACTCACTTTTGCTGAACTTTATCTCATATCCTGTTACATATGACTGAATTTAAATTTCTAACTGCTTTTTGACTAAATATTGCAAAGTAACAAATTCTTTATTCAGATTTGTTTGATATAATATTTTAAATTCAAATGAAGTCCAGAAGATGACCTTGGCACAATCTCTTGAGAGACAATCCAAGGCATGGAAATAGTCTAGGGAACTGTGATAGTACAGAATGCAAAAGGCTGCAGGCATTGCACGGGATGATGACAAGAAAATCAAGACCAAAAGGAGATGATGCATTTCAGATGAAATTTTTTCAAGTAATAGCAGAATACTGGCAAAAGGTTGAAGGATTCCTAAACATAAACATATTACACACTTTCAGATCAAAGAATATTGTTTCAGTGGTTGCAAAGAATTCAACATTTGCATTAGGAAACATTTGCAACTTAGGGGAAACCTTGCTGTTTTAATACTTTGGTAACGCCAAAGATTTGCAAGCAATTAAACATGAAAGAAATACAGTACATTGAATATTTATATAACATTTTTATATTAGAAAGATGTTTCTCAACATAGACATCAAAAGAAAATATCAATAGTTGCTTTTAATCATTCTTTCAGGATCTTATTAGTGAAAAGTATTATAGTTACAGTTAATGTCACATGTTTTCTTTGTACCATTTGTAAAACCCGTCAATTTGAAACAGCATTTAAGCAAGTTATACTTTATGTACTTTGTGTATATATTGAAAGAGAAAGGCAAATTACATCAGAGGTATAAATAACTAATAGTAAAAAATGATACTACTAATAATTTTAATGGATTTTAATGTTTTTATTTGTGTGTTTTGTTCCTTAGGACATATGATAGTGTCTGTAAGTTGGACGCAAAATTGAAGACATATTGGAATATCAAGTAATTTTTTGATATCACTAGTAATCGTGATCTAAATCCTTTTTAAAAACATACCAAATGTTTTGTCAAAATTAGCCATGATTTCCCTTATAATAAGTTGTTGGATTTTGGGCTGTTTAGATGGTCTGGGAAAAAGCCCAAAGATGGCCTTGGGCCCCCGGGTTCGAAAGGACGGAGGAAGCTTCAGATTTGTTCTCGGTCTCGGTGTTTATTAATTGCTTATCTAAAAGATTTTCTCTTGGCCTGACAGAGTTCTGCTCAGCAGTCAGCCATGGGCACACACTGAAAGCCCCTGGGGCGGTCACCTATCTTTATACCCGGAGTTACGTATACAATATTTATCATTTTTCTCCAATACCCTCTACCCTTATTAACCAGTGTTCCCCTAGTAAGGTCCAATCCCGGAGTGCCAACATCACCACAGAAGATGGAGGCTTAGAGGAAGAAGAAGAAGGAGAAGGGCACGCCCCAATCCCTCCATCTTGCCTCTCTAGACCCCCCTGTACAGGGATCTTAAACCCTGTATCTCACACTCCAATTAACTTGTCCCTTCACCATTCACCCCAGTGAAATCCTCCCGTCCTCATACTGATGTCATCTCCCATGTGGGATCAAAGTCCAGCCACCAGACATTTCTGGCAGCATTCCAGGACTCCCGAGCCCCCCAGTTCTGAGAGACTGAGATCCCACATCTCCCCCTTCTGTTTGCACCAAAAGACCTTTCTCGCTTTTATGTGAAAACCCCCCAAAGTCCTTAGTTTCTTTTCATTTCTCTTCTGGGTCGTTTTTCGCAGCCTGAGTCTCGACTTCTGTCTGAGTACTTGTCTCTTTGTTTCTCGGATCAGCGTTCTCGTGCTCTCGTGTTCGGAATGGCTTCACATGCCGTGCTGACACCCACTTCAGACCTCGATCTGTGGAGATACAAGCGAAACCCTTTCCCCAAGTGATTAGTCTGAAAGGACCCTCTATTTGTCCGGTCTCTGGGTTCCTGATCAAAACTAAAGGATTTTCCCTTACCTTTGCCTGTGTGTTGTTTAGAAAATGTCTCACAATCGGTGGATCAGGTTCCGAGGATGAGCTATTTAGGAAATTCAGCACATACAATGCCTTATTTAATTTCATGTGAGGTGTTGCCTCTGGCTCACCCCTTCTCTGTCTGTCCAGAAGGGATTTTAGGGTGTGATGTGTTCTCTCAATGATTGCCTGACCTGTGGGTGAATGCGGAATACCAAACGTGTGTCTGACACCCCACCTTTTCAGGAATCTGTCAAGCACCCTGCCTGTGTATGTTGGACCATTATCTGTTTTTATCTCCTGAGGCACACCTAATGCTGCAAATGCCTGCAGAAAGTGTCGGCAAGCATGATCTGCTGTTTCCCCAGCATGTGCTGAAGCAAAGACTGCACCTGAGAATGTATCTACAGAAACATGAACATTTTTGAGCTTCCCAAAAGATGGGTATTTTGTGACATCAGCTTGCCACAACTGAAGACTTTGCAGCCCCCGCGGATTGATGGCCCCGGTGGAAGAAGGTGGCTGCACAAGCTGACAGTCTGGGCAAGCACTAATGATCTCCCTCGCCTGACTCTTTGTGAGACGAAAGGACTCCATCAGTGCTTGCGCATTCTGATGAAAGAACGCATGACTTAACCTTGCCTGCTCAAAAATGTCCGGCAGCGTTTGCAAAATGGGCATTGTCAACCTGTCCGCCCGAGCATTCCCTTCCGCTAAAAACCCTGGAAGTGTTGTGTGCGCTCTAATGTGTGTGATAAAATACTCTCTTTCCCTGCTCTCTAGCAGTGTTTTCAAGCTTGTCAGGTATGAGTATAAAACCTCATTACTGACTTCTTTCAAGAGCGAACCCTCCAATCTCTTGACCACACCCGCAACATATGCGGAATCTGTCACCAGATTGAGAGGCTGTTTGAACAACTGAAATGCTCGGACAACGGCTGCCAACTCCACAATTTGTGGAGAGCCCTGAACCATCCTCACGTCTGATTCCCAATCCCCTGTTGTTGAGTCTCTCCACGTGATCACTGACTTGTGCATCTTCCCCGAGCCATCCGTGAACACGGTGATCCCGTCCAAAGGTTCTTCACTTATCTGTGGTTTTGCTCTATAGCATATTTGCGATTGCAGTATTCTGTGTTGGGGAAAGTGGATTGTGCAAGTTCCTGGGAACGCTAACAATGCGATTAATAGGTCTTTCGATTGTTGCATTGCCCAATCGAAGTAGTCTCGTTTCAGAGGTAACCTGATGACTGAGAATTCTCTTCCTGCCATTGTCAGCAGCCTTGTTCTCGCCTTTATGATGATTTGTGCTGCCATCTCCAGATCTGTGAGAATCGTTTTCGCGGGCCTGTGCGGTAGGAAAATCCACTCTATGATTATCAAAGAGTCCTTTTGTGATTCATCCCATTGGAAGATCAAACCATGGAACTGCGTTTTCTTCCCCAGCACTGCCAACTGAAAAGGCAACGATGGAACAAATCGATGTGCCTGCCTTTTCTGTATCGCGTCCGAGATTTTCTCCAATTCTTTTCTTGCTTCTGGTGTGAGTGTCCTGGGAGAACGAATGTCTGTGTCTCCTCTCAAGAGATCAAGCAGTGCTGGAATGTCACTATTTGTGATTCCCAAAACTGGTCTCATCCAGTTGATTTCTCCCAAAAGCTGTTGCAAATCATGCAAATTGTTGACCTTTGTGCTGATCTCCACCTTTTGAGGCTTTATTGTTTTCTCTGAGATTTTCCACCCTAGATATTTCCAAGGTGCAACCTCTTGAATCTTTGAAATGCTGATTTCCAGACCTGCCTTTTGCACCTCTGCGATCACACAGTCACGAGCTTCTTGCAGCTCCTGTCGTGTTGATGCTGCAATGAGCAAATCATCCATGTAATGAATGATCTTCGCCTTCGGAAATTTCTTTCGCGCTGGTGCCAAAGCTCGCGCCACGTACCATTGACAGATCGTCGGAGAATTTTTCAGGCCTTGTGGAAGGCAGACCCAATGGTACCGCTGCAGAGGCGTTTCCCTGTTGATACTCGGGACTGAAAAGGCAAATCTCGGAGCATCATCTGGATGGAGTGGGATACTGAAAAAGCAATCCTTGAGGTCAATGACCACAAGCTGCCAATCTCTGGGAATCATCGAGACAGATGGAAGTCCCAACTGAAGTGGCCCCATGTCTTCTATGACTTCGTTGATCTTCCTGAGGTCGTGTAACAACCTCCACTTGCCCGACAGCTTTTTCTTGATGACAAACACCGGAGAATTCCAAGGGCTGTCTGTTGGCTTGATGTGTCCCTTCTGCAATTGTTCTTGGACCAGGTCTTTCAAAGCACTCAATTTTTTTCGCTCAAGGGGCCACTGATCCACCCAAACTGGATCATCTGTTTTCCATGTCAGCTTCAGTGTGGCGAGTGCTGCAGTGACCCCTATTAAAAATCCATTTCGATCTTCGCGCCCCATTGTGCCAAAAGGTCCGGACCCCAGACTGTGATCGGCTTTTGAACGACAAAAGGACGAATGATCGCCGTCTTATCTCCTGGTCCCGTGACAACGACGGAATTCTCACTTTGCAGACACAGAGATGCTCCCCCGATGCCTGAGAGAGAGCCCAATGGCGCGACCAAGCTCCAATTGCGTGGCCAAAAGATATACGATATTACTGTTACATCCGCCCCTGTGTCGAGCATACCTCTGATCGATATTGTCCTGTCCCCACATGTCAATTGGCACGTGAGCGTGGGTCGGTCTCGACCTATGTGCTTCACCCATGTTGTATGTACTTCAACATGCTCTTTCATAGGGAGACCTTCTTCGTCGAAGATTGACATGACCTCTCCAACTGCATGTGGTGGCAATGCAAAGGCTCTCGCAACCACAGTATTTTCCGGCACAGTCAATGGTGGACGAAGCGCTCTTGCCAAAACTGTTAACTCTGTATTTTTGTCTGCTGAGACAACTGTCGGATAGACAATGAGCCCAAGAATACTGCACTTATCTTGTCCAACTATCAAAAAATCTTGTTTCTTGTATGAGTCCCCGCAGATACCTGTTGGTATCTCCGCATGACTTTCATCTAGAAAGCATACTAGTTTTGAAGCTGCCAATGCACACTGTGCCCCTGGTGGGAGGAGGTCTGGGTCACTGTGGAATCGACTGAGGGTTTTGCTGAGGGCATCTGCTTGTCGCTCACTGATGACTGCCCTGTCTGTTCTTGTGACACCGCCAGTACTTGTGTCGGAGCGCGCTGGGGATTTCCCGCGCTCAATTTCCCGTTTCCCGGATGCGGCAACGGATTTCCTTCCACATCTGTCCGGGAATAACATTCTTTCACAGAGTGTCTTCCTCTTCCGCACCGTGCGCAAATTGGTCTTTCCGCTCTCTGGGCTGGCGTTGGTATATGTGTCCGTGGGCAATTCCTTTTCATGTGCCCAGATTCCCCACATCCGTAGCACTGTCCTCCTTGGGGTCTGTTCCTTTTCTGCATTGCCACAAGAACTTTGTTGACATTTTCGTCCTGTTGCTGGAGCAATTTCTCGAACATCTTCTCCAATGTCTTGTCCTCTGATTGCCCTTCTGAGCGTCCCTTCAGCTGTTTCTCCCATTCCTCTTTTAATTCATCCTTTACAATCGCTGCGACGTGCTGAGGCGTCCCCACCTTGCTGCATGCCTCCACCATCTCTGCCAAGGATGGCCGTCCTGGCATGGTGCTAATCACCCGTTGACAATCCGGGTTGGCATTGCCGAAAGCTAAATTCTCCAAGAGAGGCCTCTTCACTTCTTCTGTTGTCACCTGTCGATCCACGGCTTGCGTGAGTCGGTCGATGAATGACATGAATGGCTCTGTGGGACCTTGCCTGATGCAAGAGAACGGGACATCCGGAGCTCCTGTCGGCGTAATTTGCATGATTGCCAATCGCGCTGCTTCTTTGATGTCGCTTAACACTCTTCGTGGAAGCCGCGCTGCTTGTTCCCCTGGATTGTCATCTGGAGGATCCCCTGCTAATTGCCCTTCTGTGAGGTTCGCATTCGGCCCACCTTGGTATCTGTTCCGCAACTCAGCAAGATATTTTCTCCACCTTTTTTCCCAGACAAGACTCTGTGTGTCAGTGAGGATCATTGCCACAATACTTCGAATGTCATATGGTGTGAGATCATACATAGAGAATGTCCCTCTTAATAGCTGTTTGAAGTATTGTGAGTTCAGCCCAAAAGTCTGAGCTGCCTTCCCTAAGTCTTTGAGTGTCTCATGACCCATCCTTTCCCACCTTGGATTCTGTCCCTGGGCATCATATGTCACTGGCATTGTCAAATCCCCTGATCCCGGGAATAAATGCTTTTCCTTTTCCAATGCTTCTCTGATTTGCCTCCAATCCATTGTCTTCACCGGCTCTTGAAACCCCTCTTCATCAGACTCCATTGGGATTTGCATGAATAATGGTGTTGTAGATGTCATCGGTGATTCATAGTGTCTCATTTTTCGCCTTGAGGTTTTTGGCCTTGCTCCTAAATCCGAAAAGGAAACCCGAGGATCCTGTTGATATTTCTTCTTTACTGCATCGAATGAATGCAAGAAGCTTTTTGCTGCTTCTGCTGCTGATAGCATCCATGTTGGGACACCTTCCGATGCTGTGATCCTTATGACATCTTCCCCTTGTAGCTGTTCTTCATCTGAGCTTTCATCATCTTCATGAAATCCCGAAGTGGATGGATAATCCCTTTGTCGTGTTAACATTGTTTTCTTCGAGGTGCTTTTCTTTTTATATATTGTTGGAAAAAATTGCTGCATTGTTGCAGTCTCGCCACGAGATGGCGCTGTGGCTCCGCCGAGCCGACCCGGCATGTCGTGCACTTCTGCCCTCCTGCCACTAGGTGGCGCTGTCACCGGCCTCCCTGGCTCGGATGACGGAGCGATCTCGACTGCCCCACTTCCTCTTCCGGCTCGGCGTCTCCCATGAAGGGAAGGGACTGGGACTCCGAGGCTCTGGACCAAAGGCGCCAGATCTGGAGACGGTGTGGAGCCCCGGGACGTAGAATCCCTAACACGGCCCCTCCTCACTCGCGACGTCACGGGGGACCGGGCTCGGGTCCGCGC
Organism: Melozone crissalis; assembly: GCF_028551555.1. Taxonomy (NCBI): domain Eukaryota; kingdom Metazoa; phylum Chordata; class Aves; order Passeriformes; family Passerellidae; genus Melozone; species Melozone crissalis. Next base: position 38,072,361 of record NW_026535783.1, on the reverse strand, counting down.
GCGTCCTACTCTCTGCGCGTGCGTACTCTCCGAGCTACTTCCGGTGTCCCCCAAGGTGACGTCATCGTCTCCCCCCTGTTTCACCTCCGAGGTTCCAGCCCCTCGGTCTGTCCCAGAATCCGACCCCTCCTCCTCTGACGTTGTGTTCGCCTCTCCCGCCGGCACCCCGGCTCTACCCGCGATTCGAGCTGACCGTCGCACCGGGTCTGACGTCACAACCGCGCGCCTCCTGCGTCTCGCCGCGGCGGCCCTTTGAGCCTGCACATTTTCCCACAGCCCGCCTTCCGCGTTCGCCGCTTTCGCGCCCGCGTGTGAGTCTACACCCCGGTTTTTGCGAGTTTCGCCCTCCGCGCGCGTCTCCTCATCCTCACCCGCGCTGCTCGCGTCCGCCGCCGCCGCCGCGTCGCCGCTTTCGCCGCGAGCAGGCCCCCCCCCCGATCCCTTATCTTCCTGCTCCCCCCCTTCTGCTCCTGACTCCTCCACACTCTCTGGAGTTTCAGGACGCCCTTGGGGTTTGTTGCATTTTTTGATCTGGGGTTTTAATATTTTTTTCCGCTCTCTTTTTTCGAGAGCCCTTTCCCCCTGGCCTTTCAAAGCCAGAGTAATTTTTTTCCCGGAGCTCTGCCGCTCCGCCCCCTTCTCTGAGGGTACCGCAGCTTCTCGCTGCTTTTCCAGTCTTTTAGACTGCACTGAAATACCTTGTAACATGATTCTTGCCGGTGAGAGTAGCTTTAACGCTGTCTCATCTTTTTTTGTTGCTAAAATATATAAATGCCTATTAATTTCTTGCCAAAACCCCACTTTGAACAGCAGATATGTCTCTGCAAGTGGATAATTGAGCCTTGCCCATAATAACAGCTGTTTTAATTCTTTCTTTGGGATCCCTTCTGTATATAATTCTGCTACACTTTGTAAGGTGGATAAGATTTCCCGTTGTTCTTGGGAGAGTGATGCCCCCATGATTTTATTTTGGCCTTCTTACCGAATCTGTCGTCAGAGTGGTCTGGAGGCTCCTGTTCTCCGTCCAGCAGATCACAAGAGATGGATCAGAGGCGCCTTTCTGGTCCCAGTCCAGGCCGCTCTGCTACGAGCTGTCTTCAGCAGAAGCTGAGAGATGGGATTTCTCAGTGACTGCTGATTTTTGCAGCTTCTCCCGGCCGGTTTTTTCTTTTTCTTCTTTCTTTCTTCAGGCTTCTCTCCTCTGGAGTTATCAGTGCTGTTCTCTTGGCTCTTCAGCTCTTCAGGGCTTTTCCCCCCCCCGAAAGGTTTGGTGGGAGATAGCCCACCCAGGGACGCCAGTTGTTGGATTTTGGGCTGTTTAGATGGTCTGGGAAAAAGCCCAAAGATGGCCTTGGGCCCCCGGGTTCGAAAGGACGAGAGGAAGCTTCAGATTTGTTCTCGGTCTCGGTGTTTATTAATTACTTATCTAAAAGATTTTCTCTTGGCCTGACAGAGTTCTGCTCAGCAGTCAGCCATGGGCACACACTGAAAGCCCCTGGGGCGGTCACCTATCTTTATACCCGGAGTTACGTATACAATATTTATCATTTTTCTCCAATACCCTCTACCCTTATTAACCAGTGTTCCCCTAGTAAGGTCCAATCCCGGAGTGCCAACATCACCACAGAAGATGGAGGCTTAGAGGAAGAAGAAGAAGGAGAAGGGCACGCCCCAATCCCTCCATCTTGCCTCTCTAGACCCCCCTGTACAGGGATCTTAAACCCTGTATCTCACACTCCAATTAACTTGTCCCTTCACCATTCACCCCAGTGAAATCCTCCCGTCCTCATACTGATGTCATCTCCCATGTGGGATCAAAGTCCAGCCACCAGACATTTCTGGCAGCATTCCAGGACTCCCGAGCCCCCCAGTTCTGAGAGACTGAGATCCCACAATAAGTCTTTGAGAAAAGTTTGACTTGTCTATAATGTTTGGGTAGCTTCTTCTAATAACCACTTTTCCGCACAGTGATGGATTTCTTGATAAGAAATATTATGTTCAGGATGATAGTAACTAAATGGAGAACTTAAGGATTGGCTTCTGTAATTGCACTACTGATATGTGCAATATTTTACTGAATATTAATTATACAGAACATCAGTTTCCACTTGTCAGTTCTTTATTTATCAGTGTCTGATTCAAGACTATCTTCTTTTAGAAGGTTGGTCCATGGAGGCAGGTAAAGTCAAGAGAAACTGGGCTTGAATTTTTAAAAAACACTCTAGTACTAATCATTTTAAAAAAGATCAGCCCAAAATTAACAAAAAGCAAGGCAAAAAACTTTTATGCCGAAGAGATTATGAGGTTAGTGTATATACTTTTGGCTTTAAGCTCTCTCTTATTATTCTTTTCCATATTTAAAACATGATAGCAAGATCCTATAAGCTGGATACGGTTTTCAAAGAAAAAAATGAATTAACTTGAGGTAAATACTGTAAGGCAAATGTCAGTAGAAAGACTACTTGTAAATAAGTAAATATTTACTTGAAAAATAGTTAGTATGGAGTTAAGTATGATGGCCAAGGGCTACCCATTGAATCAAGGAGAAAGGAAAATGGAAAATATAGATTGATTTCTGATGTAATGTAATTTATTCTGTCCATGTCATGCATTATAGAAATAAAGAAAACATAGAATCATAAAATAGAGTTCAAAGAGCCCACAAGTTTCATTAAGACCAAATTCTGTCCCTGTTGGGACAACCCAAATGAAAGTCCATACTATACAGTATTCAACTCCAAAAGTAGTTGCTGTCTTAGCTTTTCACCAGCTAAGCTTTAAAAACATGCCTTTTCATTGTGAGAGACTCGAGTAGTGCACTTTTAGTAATTTGATAAAATGATGTTTCTGCACAAGCTCAGAAGATGACCTGTGAGTATTCTTTCTTCTCTGCAGAGCGAGTTTCAGTCCCAGGTCTGCTGCTCTTCTCTCTGTATCCTCACCAGCCAGCGCAGTACAGTAGGTAATCTACTGCAGCAATGCCCTAGTAGCAGATATCTCCCCTTTGAAAGAAGGGAGTTGACATTTAGTATTGCTATTGGAGGCAAATGCTTCTCTGTCTTAGTCTAGTTAAGGACTGGCTCTTGCTTGGTTTAGTTTATTTTGTCACAATTGAAGCCTTAAAACAAGAGTCTCTCATTCAAGAAGACCTTCCAGAGGAAGCCAACTGAGACAATGCAGTTAGCCCTTGTGCAGAAGATAATGCTGTAATTGAAACTGTATTACAGCTATATTGTGTGGTTAATTAACTGTGACCCATCTTAATTTTTTCCAATCCACCTGGCAGTAACCAAATGCTGGCTTCTGGAATTCTTTGACATTTTCATTAAAATATATATGGAAGTTGAAGTACAGATTTCTCTGTGACAAATGTTGTTTATGTTTTATTTTTATGTTGTATATTTGTAATATGTTATATGTCAAAATACATGGTTTCAGTATTCCAAGGTAGTAGCATTTCTGTAATGTAAAAAACCTGTGATCTATTCTAGAAAAAACAATCCTAGTTATTTACTATGACTCTGACTGTACATTAACTTCACTTAATGTATGCTGTCTAGAAATATATGACAGCATTGCTTTGCCTTTTAAAAAGTTCTGCTAAAAGGCTACAGATTCCAAGCTCTCTCAATTGAAAAGGAAAATAGCCAGAGTTTTGCATCTGGGTCCTTGTATGACTCTTTACCAAAATGTTGTTTCAAACAATACCACAAGACAATAACTTAATTATTCCAAACAATAAAACTCCCTATAAAAATAGCATTTTCTAAAACTTCAAGAAACCACAGTTTATTTTTAGTTCTGCCCTGTGAATTATGTTTTAGCCTTTAATAATTTTATTAATTTAACAGGAGCTCAACCTACATAGTAGCCCTGGGCAGCCCTGCATGACCAGTTAGTTAGTTGGACCAGATGACCTTCAGAGAGTATCTTCTGACCTCGGCCATTCTTTAATTCTGCAGTACATATGAATGGTTTAAAAGTCATTGAGTCAATATAGGAGCAGTATCATGTTCTTGTCTTACCTTGATTTCTTTGATTTTAATTCTCTACTTTCATAATTAGAAAGATTGTTAGATGAGCCTATTACTTATTCTCTCTTCTGCAGCCCCTTTTACTTGCCTCTGTTGGGATAATATACTTGAAGCGAGGGAGCTCCTTTACTGCTAGATGTTGTTTTCCTTTGACAAAATACTCAGTGGATAAATGGTTTAGGTTTTAGAAATATTTTAAAATTGGAAGTGTTCACCTATCTGCATACTTTAATGAACAACTGCATCTCTGAATACTTTGCATATCAGTCTTGTTGCAAAGCTTGAAAGAACATACAAAAATGCATAGCCTTCATCATTTAAATACAATAATAGGACTGTAATGAGAATAAAATACATAGCATGTTTGTTTTCATCAGAAGTGTGTGGGAAAATGACTAGGGGTAAATCAGATAGAACTAAGTTATACTCACACTCTAACAGAAATTATAACTGTATGAAAACTACAGGGTGAAATGCAATTGCCACCCTCCAGATGGTATATGGTCAGCATGCCCAACTGCAATGCCACCTGCAGTACATCCAGTCAGCATACCACACACAATATATCCTAAGGGGGAGAAAACAGAGAGTGGAATGGAGTGGAGACATCATGACCAGTCTCTGTCAAAATCCTTGCAGAGGAGGGAACTCAGTGGTATCTTGTAGCTGATAAGGTGCATAGCAGCTGTTCAACCAAAGAAGAAAGATCTCTTGCTCTTGAACCAGCAGCTGTGGGAAGATCACAGATGTGCACCTTCATCCCAAAGGTTATCTCAGATGTACTGCTGATGTTACCCACCTCCAAGGTATGGCCACCCACCACTGAAGATGATGTATAGCTAGATTCATTCAAGCTCCATCTAAACATAAAAATAGTATAAAAATAAGTTAAAAATAGAGAGAAGTTAGAGAAGAATCCATAGTAGCTCCTGGGATCAGTTAATGGTCTGTACCTATCTTCTCTCCCACAGGGATGGCTGGGGGGTATGAACTGTACTCTATATGTTTTGATTGATTATCCCAAACCAGTTTTTGTTAGGGATTAGAGTTTATCTGTATATTGCTTTGAATATGTTTTTAGCAGCCAGATACTATCACTGGCAATCTTGAAACCTTAACCTTTCAGAATTTTCTAATATATTAACAGTGTCACTCCATAAAGTGTTAATTGTGAGCCCTTCAAGGTTTTTAACAGTTGCTGGCAGGAGTAAGTCTCCACTTGCCTATAGAGACACAGAATGGAGTCTCTTGCTGTTGGCGTGGTTCCCTGAATCCTTCCTTTTGCTGACAGATCAATTTAAGGTGTGGAAATCCAGGAGAGGGGCCTTCTGTTTGCACATGGCCCTGAACAAATCAGCTGAACCACCCTCCAATCCAACAGGACTGCTCAGAGAAGGATCCCCATAAAAGGATGTTGCCTAGTTGGGCACACAAGTCTCAGCTTTTCTCTGGCACTGACAGACTAATCAAACACAAATGACTTGAGAAAATCTCTACTTCCACATGGCAGAGGTGTTATAAATAAGGACAGACAAAGAAATAATTTCCATCTATTTCAATTCTGGATGAAGGAAGAAACAACAAACAAAAACAGAAACAGAAAGGAAAAAAGGAACCCCAGCAAAAAGCAAGTTTCAAAATTGGAACCCCTTTCATTAATATTGGAAAATTAGGGAAACAACAATGTATAAAAACTAGTTCTTATTTATTAACTATTTAACTAGTTCTTTCCTTATTTATTGTAAGGAAAGGAAGTATTTGGTGCTTTTGAAGGAATCCCTCAAAGACATTATTCTTTCTAAAATGCTACACTTTAAATGGTTAGCATTACTAGTTTCGGTTACTAGGTTTTTATAAAAGAACAGTGGATAAAAATATTGGTAATACCTCCAAATACAAAGGAGCTCAACATTGATAACAGAACTATGCCCATATCAAACAAATCAACACAGCACAGGAGGTCCCTAACAATGAATGAGCTGGCTTGCCTAGTGTCATGTCCCTCTCAGTATCTTACACTGTATATCTGAAGGTTTTATTCTCAAAGTGGCATAACTTAACGATTCATCATCTGGAAAAGGTTTTCCACAGCTTATAATGAATTCCTTTCTTGCTTTACTCTAATTGTAGCCATTGGCTTCAGAGACGGAGCACTTAAGGTCTTATTAAACTCCAAAGCAAGAAAATCTTGCTAGCTGTATTAGCTTTAATATTATGAGGTTAATTATTTAACATGGGTCACTTGGAAAATGCCAACATACGTGACACTAAGAAGTATTTCTTACTATTCACTTTTCTATATTATAGGCAAGAAAGAAACTTTAACATTTTATTTCAAGTAAATGAATACCAAACTAAAGAATTAGTGAAAGACTTTTTATATAATGAAAAAAATTCAAAGAAGGAGAAATTAACAAAAAATATTTTCTGTCAATCATTAAAGTACTGAACCATATACGACATTTTTGTAAATGTAAATCTTAGTCAAACCTCAACAGTTGCTAATGAAATCATCTCATTTCTAACTTAATTGCCTGACCACACCATTGAGTTATCTGCTGTATTTGCTATTTATATTTTGTGGTCTTTTAGATAGCTCATACTAAAATGCCCAAGATGAACAGCAAATTCAGAAATACAGAACTTTGCACAATAGGAAAGCAGGCATGAAAAAATATCGAGAGGCAGAAATTTCTTGCTGTTTGGGAATGGAGGACAGTCTTGTACACTGCAGGAATACTCAGCATTTTCCAAATTACTAATTGGGCAAAGTGCACAGGTGAATGTCCCCATGATTTAAAAAATCTTATATGAATAAGTGCAGACAAGGACGAGTCTGCTCATTCTAAGACTTGTGTACATCATGCATTTGGAAGCAGCATTTTGATGGTTTAAAAATTTGCATTTAAACAAGTTAGATAATGCTATTCCTACTACCAAACAGAGGCTACAGTATTCCGTTTGGACTGATCAGGTCACCCTAGGCAAGACCTATCAAGTCATAAATAGAATAGTCTGAAATATTCCATTAAAAGTTCAAGACTTAATCACAAATATCTGTGAACACATACAGTTTTCTACTCCACATTTTGAATAAACCAAATGGATATCAAGAAATAAAGAAAGATAACATTTAAGAATTACCTAATTGAATTATTTGTCAATATTTTTAATGCTGTTTTAAGGATTTTCTCAGTACAATGCAAACATAAACCAAGCCTGATCTATGTTGAATTACTATAATAATAAAAAAAACCTAAAAACCAAAAATCAGTTTAAAAGAAGAGTCACAAGAAAACCACAAAGAAAGAAGTGACATTCACCACTACAAGAACTTCAAGGTTGAGAAAATATTTAAAATTCTCTTTGTTTGATGCAAAATCTGCAAGACAATGCCTCTTCACTGATTTAATGCTGCATGCATGTGAGAGGAAATACTGACATTAATATTGACACTATCTAGATGACTCTAGTGTGATGTTGTTAGAAAAATAAAAAAAAATTAAATACTAATATTTTCTTCCCTTTCCAATATATTTTAAATTAAGTCTTGCTTCCCTTCTTCTTTTCTTCCCTTAAACTATCTTCTACTGCTTAGCTATTAGGTGAAAGTGTGGTTTTGCTTTTTAAGACTCCCCAGATTCCTGACTAGATCATCCTTCCTGCCTCTTGGTTGTGCTCCTCACAAATGTACAGTGAGGATAGTGTGTAAAATTCTCCATTCCTGTAAGCACCTTGCATTTCTCTGCTCTGTCTCCTTCTTAACTTCCAGTCATAAAGTTTTCCAGACACCTGTGTGTATCCTAAGTGACTCCACCAGAATTGTGACCTTATAATTTGCAGAATTTTTTACATATTTCAAAATTTTTATTTGGTGAAACTTTACCCAGGGTCATATACAGCATTAGGCATATCAGTACAAAATTCAGATAAGTCAGTTAAAGTTCATGTTTTTCATTGCAATTTAATCCCTGTGAGTTGATAGAAAATATTCAGTAGTGTCTTTAATTTCTTCTTTTTACACTTATTTCTCCATCTCTTAGCTACTTGCATGTATCCTTTTGTTCCTGAAAACTTGGAATGTTCTCCCTCAGATGCCCTAAATCCTCAATTACTTTAAAAAATCCATTGCCTATCAAAAGTACTGACCAATTGTACTTTCAAAATTTAATCTAGGATACTACATTCCTGTAAAGCTATAATGAATGTCTAATTTTTCTGACTAATATATTCTTAAGTTAGGAAAAAAGTTAGGAAGAGTTAGGAAAAAAATTTAGGAAAAGGAATACCATGCTTCAGAGCAACTGTATTCTAGAAAAGGAGCAAGATACTGCTAAATACCTGACACCTTCCACTTTTTATCCTTTCTTTCTATTTTCCTTATCTATATGCTAAAATTAATTCAGAAACCTGAGGCATATTGAAAGTTATTAAAAATTTCCTTCTTCAGTTTGCTGTATTATTTTCTATGGTGTTTTTTTTTCTCATCATTCAGACTAAACGAAAATATTTAATGTGAAAATATAACATTTTTAAAAGTGATATATTTATTCTACTTATAAACCCTATTTATTAATCAGAATATGAGATACTTTCCTAAGTAAGCTTGATAGATACTTGCATTGACAAAACTTTCAAAATTTTAAGAAATTTGTTTTGAATGACCACTTCTAAGGATTACTTGTGTATTAAAATATCTTCTTGCAGCATCTTGTGAAAATGGAAATTTGGTCAAAACATACATAATATTTCAAAAGCAAACCTGATGTGACACCACAGATAACTTTTTTTCTTCTTAAAGTGGAAGAGTACATGAGATTTGATTATGGTATTACACATCAAACCTATGAGTTTTGTTACTTCCCAATAAGCCATTGCATTTAGAGATTCCAATATGTCTTATTATGTGTGAAGCAGAGAGTGGAATATTTAAATTGATGAAGAGATTTGAGACAAGATCTTTGCATGTTGCCTCTAAGTCTTCTGTCAAAATCATTGCATGTTGTCTCTAAGCCTTCTGTCAAAATCAGTATCACAGAGTTTCAAATAAAGCAGTGGAATAGCTGATTCCCTGAATTAAAACATGGGTTTGATTAAGTTGCTAATTTTATAGGAGCACATTTTAGATCCAACAATAAAATGTAGGTACAGCTCTTTAAATGTGTTCGAAACTCATCTTGCCAGATCATTCCTTCAGTCTGTTGAAATCCACACTTCATTGCAAATGGGTTTGTCTTTGGGTAAGGTCTTTCTATTCAGCTTTTCCACCATTTTCTGAGGAAAATGAACAATTTTCTTTAGGTGTACATCAATTGTGGGTTTTTTTCAGTGGCAGGTTTCTATATTATGTAAACATATATGTGAATGTATTTCTTTGGAAGACTTAATGGATAAATTTATTCCCAGTGAGTGACTTTTTTTGTTTTATATTTTAAAGATATGTAGAGCTCACTGAAAGCAGAGTCAAAAACAGTGTATATGGAAACCTGTGTTTATATTTAAAAAATCATATAGAAGTCAAGACAGCTGTCACAAATAAAGACAATGCTTTATAAAACTTCTATTTGAAGAGGGCCAGACAAAGGAGACTTTGTTTTATAATTTATTTACTATTTTGTAAATTATGTCTGATGGAGGGTAGTGAAATATTTGCTTACTCGTTTGGTCTGTGATGTAGAAAGTTGTGTAACCACTGAGCCCTATCAGAGCCTGATGTCACTTTCCCTGTAGTATGATATAGAAAATGGCATTTTAATATCTGGACAAAAGAAATCAAGTACAAACCTCTTAAGCACTTAGGATAATTAAGAATATTTCATATAGGGTTTTCCGTCAAGCATGCGTGAACCTCCAGCTCCCATGCAATCTACATTTTCAGTGGTCCTGTGTTTGGTTTTACTGCATGCAGCATATTTCCTATGGTTCTCAATGGGTCCAGTGCTTGCAAGACGCCCCTTAGGAGGTGTGGGTCAGGGATGAGCCAAATGATCTAATGTAACTTTCTAAATACATGCATAGCCTTTGTGAGAGAAATCTTAGCCAAACAGAGGTTCTGGCTGATTTTAATTCCTTGGAACTGCTGTTATACTCTGAGCCTAGAAAAATATTTTCCCTATGAAATGGCATTTTTAAGTGTTTTGGTGCTTTGCACTCTAAAACGTTTACAAATGTTTCTCCTACTAACTCTATTTGTGCTCCTTCAAAACACCAACATCTCTGCTTCTGCCAACTCCAGTAGAACACTGAAGCAATAACTAGAAAAATCTCTGCATTACCTTAGTCTTTTAGCAAGAGAGCATTAACCTATGAAAAAAAAGAAATTCTGTTGTGAAATTCTTCATTCTGTTGTCTTGGGCATATCCAGATTCGCTCTTGCTGACACAGATCATAAAGTGAAATTCATGACACACTGATAAACACCATAATTGGATGCTATGCTTTTTATCAAGATATGTTATATTTATTTATGCATTTAATAATTTAAACTACTGAAAAAATAAGTAGAAAAATGCTATTGATGAAGTGGACCAAGACAGTGAAGTTAGTGTGGACTCAAACTTTCCATATTGTAGTGCATTTTCTGGTTTTATTTCAAAGTCCACAACATTAACACACACACAGCTCCTCTTTCATTTCATTTTTGATACACCAACCACTTAATACTCATCTTTTTTTCTACATGAGACATTGCGAAAATAAGAGAATTCAACACTTCTGATGAGCAAACAAAATCCTGCATTAACCTCCAAACACTGCACAAAGACTGCATAGTCTAGACTGAAAATTTAACAGCATTTCTGTAAAGATATTCCAAATAGATGCTCATCAATACAAATATAAACATGATACAGAGAAGTATTGATTTGAAATCCATTAAGAGCAATATATGTAATGTGTCTTTGTCATGAAGTTTTAGTGGGTCACAAGATGTGCACCAGTTACTGGCTACCAAGCAGACTAACTAAAGAACTGTAGTAAAGTAAGTCACAATTTAATAGCTTTACTGATGAGTAAAACCATGCATACTTTTAATACTGAAAAAAGGGTGAAATTTTCAATAGGACTCTTTCTTTCTTAAGAATTTTAAATTGAAAATTATCTGAGCAATTAAATCCAATGATTTCTCTATTAGAATTCAGTTCCTAAATAATTTTTGAAAATAGCATCTAGGTCCTATTCCTGTAATTTTAGTGCAAATAAAGATAAGCATAAAATGTAACAAAAGTGAACAAAAAGAGAAACAAAAAGGGGATTTCATATTTAAATTACAAAAACAAAGAGAAACTTTTCAGAAATGCCACATTACTAGTTCAGTGTTCAGTGGCTATGTTTCTAAAACACTCTGTAAAACTACAGATTAGGAATCATGAATTCAAAACATGTTTTGAAGGAGAATATGGAAATCGGGTTTGAGCTACCTGGCATGGATTTTCCACTTCTTTTACCTTGAACCTACTACAGAAATTGCAAATACACTTTATGAAAGTTTGTCACATCATCATATCTTTTACTTTTCCTTGAAATAGTTAAAGCTACCACAAGTTAGCAATGCTTTTATTGTTTCTGTTCACCTTTCTCTGTGCCAAGAGTGACAGCCCATTGTCCTTAAGAAGAGTCCAGGCCTGATTCCTGGCTAGGCTTTAAGGCAAATATATTGCTGTGCAAGAACTCAAGTATTACCTATACCAAGCTGCAATCTTTAGCTTGTAAAGATAAAAAATAAAAGCCATATTACTTGAAATGTATCATATGTCACATATGTATTAATTATCAAGCATGATCTGTTAAATCTGAAGAAATGTAAAGCTGTGAGAAACAGAAATGAGAAGAAAGGCTTTAAAATGTCTTACCTGACAAAATAATTTTTCAGAGAAAGTTGAAGTAGTGAAATCACTTTGAGTCCTCCAGAGAAACAACAATGATCAATTTACTCTGATTTAAAAAAGCATTATCCAACAAAGATTTTTTTCTTTCAAATTACCATTATAAAGGAGCTAGATAGGTTTTCAGGCCTCTTCTCTGTTTCTTTTCAAAGAAAAGTCCAGCTAGGCTTTTCTTTCTGTAATGACTGCAATTAAATGCAATGTTTCAAAACACTCATGCTGTTGCTAGAATTAGCAATTGAAGAAATGGTAAGTTTAATAATCATCATTAATTAAAAATAAAACAAAATGAGGTCTCTAATGAAAAAAATGAGAAATAGTTTAAATCAAGGAATGGATGAGGGGAAAGGCAAAACCCCCACAAATACTAAAACATGTTTACATTTTTAATATAAGTACTGATGATAATTTTTAGGCAAATAGTGGTAGCCAGTAAAACTTGATATGGAATGCTAGCCATTTATACTTTGAGTTTGTTAACACAAAAGTTATGGTTGTGATATACCATTAAAAAATTTAAGGGACAGCTAGAAAAAGGCAATAGGGTAATCATACACTAGATGAAACATTAGGTACACAGGAAACTAAAAATGATGATTCTGAATAATACAATTATACTTTGTTTTGCAAGTTTCTATTTCTGTTTTCTGAGACATGTTTGCAGGCAAGAACTCAAAGAACCGCTAAGCCTTTCCTTCTTCCTCTTATTCAGTCAACCATGGGGCATGTACTATTCTGATGAAATATTTGCACTAAACAGAATGTAAGTACAAAGCATGCAGTGATGAATAGCACTGTCTTTCTTGCAATTTCTTTTTTTTACATCAGGAAATTCTAAACACACTTCCCCCTATGCTATCAAATCAAAGAATAACTGGATTAATTTGGAGTTGCAGCAATATCAGAGCAGTCACTAATTTTGCACAGAAAATAAATAAATAAATCCCACAAAGGCTTGACACTTTTCCAGCTCCTGAAATAATGTATTATTAAAAACAAATTATGGTGTGTCAAACTGCATCGTATTATGATGTGATGTGGATGTAAAGCAGACATAAATCCTAGACTTTAGGAAATAAATTTATGATGTGCTGTGTAGCTTCATGTCATGAAATGAAGTCACAAAATTATTTTTGAGTGTATTACTGGAAGCAGCTTTATTTCCCTCCAGTATCATTTAAATTCTCAGCTGAGCAAAACTTATTCAGGAAAGGATTCTGATTCAGAATGAGGAAAAATCAGAAATATTTTTTTCCCTGTCTTTATCTTCCAAAGTTGATGTTTTGTTTTTTGATTTTGTTTTGGGTTTTTTTTTTTTTTTTTTGTTTTTTTTTTTTTTTATGGTTTTTTTTTTCTTTATCTGGGCTTACCAGAATTTTGAACTTCACTGGTTTGGCTGAATTTGGCAACAAATCTGACACCAGCTGACTACCTTTCATCAGCTTCAGTCGTATTGAATTTGAATCAGTCATGAATATGACAGAAAAATATATTTAAACTGTAAAGGGAAATCTTCTGGCACATTCTGCATTGCAGCTGCTTCCTGCCCTAGTGTTTGCCCATACTACAATAGTGTCAGGAAATCTTTGCAGCCCTGAACAAAGGTTCCCCACTTGAAGACCATTCTGAGGGATAACTCAGACAGACTAGTTAACCAGCACCAACACTGCTCACTGAGTGTGAGCATCACTCATATCCCTCTATTTTCTCTGACAAACAATTATTTGGATATTTGATCATTTTCAAGGAAATTAATTCAAAAGAGCTTTGGCCAAGTGTGTCCCTAACCTGTGATACCTAAGTTAATGTTTGAAATGTTTTAATGTTTAAAAGTCACCCTTAATGACACAGATTTTAGGCTAATGCCTTTGTGTAATCTGCTATTATACTAAAACTTTTTGATCTTTATAGAAGGAATTCTCTTCTGCATCATATTTGAATGTTTTAGCTAGAATATCTGCCCCTGCTCACAAAAGGACCATGCAAAATGGTTTGTGATTCTGGGAGTGACCAGTAGAGAACCCTTAGGTGACAGCTGAGGAAAAGTCAGAAAAAGCACACAGTCATACTTCTCCAAATGGTTAACCTTATTTAGCTTTTTATAACAGAGCCATTTCCCATTTTTCTACATGGAGAGTGTCAACAAAGAATAGCTCTTTAAAATTCTCAGGATAGATTTGATTGCTACTCAGAAAATATGATTCTAAACAGTGGATATCAACAAATTACTGTGAGCTAACAAAGTTGTATCTCCAATTTAAGGGCTTCCTTACTATCCTTCTAGTGATCTGGAATCCTGCGTTTATCCTAATGCATTTAAGGCATAGCAAATATAGCATATATCATACATGGCATGTTTTAAATATTATTATTATCATTATTAGCTAGCCGACAAATTATTAGGTAGCTACAAGAACTATTTTGTAGGCTTCTTGAATCACAATATATATATGTGTCCTGGTTTCAGACAAGGACAGCGCTGATTTTCTGCAGCAGCCATGGAAGGACACATCGTGGAGTTGTATGGCCAAGACCCTCATGTTATTCTATGTCATCTTAAATCAGTGCCAGGAGAGTCACAGGCGAGTCACAGGGGAGACAGACTCTCTCACTTCCGAGAAGACCATTGATTTTCTGGGCAGGAGAAAGTGTGGTGTGGTGGGACAGTTGGTCAGTCAGTATTTTGTCATGGTTCCTCTGTGTAAATAGTTTCTTTGTTGATAATATTGTTGCTGTTACTGTTTGTTTTTCTTATCTCATTGCTGCTTCCCATAAATCATTCTTATCTCAGCCCATGATCTTGCCTTGTGTGCCTCTAATACTCCTCTCCAGCCACCTGTGAGCAGAAGATGGGAGAGGGGAGGCAAGTGAGGTGAGTGTCAGGGAGGGAAAGGAAATTGAGGAGTACCATTCCTAAATTACGAAAGCCTTAACTGGTGTCAAATCTGGAGCATGAAGGTTTGAAATAGTAACAGAGCTGCCCTTATGGGAGTGGAAACAAGCTTGGTCTAAGCACTTGTGTGTTATGTGTGGAGCTCCTGGTCACAATATTCCTTGACTGTTCCTGTGGGTGTGGTACCTAACACATATGTTCTTCTGTATGCTCCTCTTTTTCAGTGAGAGAGAGCTCAGGATTACTTTGTTGCTGTACTATGTGATACCAGTTTATGACATTATAACATCAAGGGCTGTAAGAGTCATTTGGGATGTGTATTCAGTGTCATTCTCTTGCCCCGGACTTGAGTGATACATCTTGGAATTCATTAATAATCATACTGTGATTTCAGCTGCCAGTCAGGTGAGCTTGCAGTGACCTGTCTGCTCTGATGCTGGGCTATCATGTCCCACAGTATGAAACTAGATGGTAGTAAAGCAAAGCAACTGTGATCCCTGTCCCAGGATTTAGGCATTGACAAGGGGATCGCAATGAGTATAGAAAGTCAGCTCCTGCAGGCAGCTCCTGTCAAGTGTGAGGGAAAGATGTTCTCTAAAGGATGAACTAGTAGTGCACCCAAGCAGATAGAACATTATGGAGAAAGGTGTCAGGTACCTGAGAGAATTACCTAAGATGTAGGAAATCTATAGGGATTTACATAACAAGCAGTGCCCTGTAGATCCAGATGAGGTCCCTTGTGCACAATTCATACAGTGGAGTTTGTATGGAGCATGCTATTGTCATGTATGTACTCATTGGCATTGATGTCAATGAAACAAGGAGTAGAAACAGTGCTTCATGTGACTCTCCACTTCTAGCCACCAGGGTAGTTAACACCTGAGGCTGTACTAATTGAGATGGCCCTGCCCAGTCAAAACCTCCTTGTCCTGTAGAAGGGGATAAAGTCTCATAGTGCATATGGGAAATAGCCCTGCCTCAAGCAAACAGATGCCCATCTTTGGAATTGTTTTGCTCAAGGTTCTGGGTGTGCTTGGTGAGTAAAGCAGAGGGACCAGGAAACCCAATGTACCCCTCAAGAAGATTTGATTTTGGGCTGAGAAGAGTCTGTAATGTTGAATTGTCTAATATTTGTTGCTTAATGACACTGCCAGTGTATGCCAGAACTACTATGGACAACGAGAATGGACTGCTCCAGATACGCCAGTTGGTGATGCCAACTGCAACCACCTGACTGCTCACCAGCTCTCTCTCCTGCCCTGGAAGACGGTAAGGCAGATAGAATCCACAGTCATGGACTAAACAAACTCAACAGATAACTTGGAGGAACAGCCACTGACTATGAAAATGATATCTGTGCTTGTGTATATATGTATATGATTGGAAGGTACAGGATCTGGGTGTGATGTAGACAGCATAGAATAAAGAGTGGATAATGTCCAAGTGTCGGACAACAGGGTTAATTTTTCACAGTAGCCCAGAGGGATTGGAACCTGGAAGATGCATGGGCATGACCAAGCACCTGATTCTTATTTGATACCATCTTATGTCATTGCCAGGGCAGGAGAAAGGGACTCTCTCACTTTTGAGAAGGGAATCCCTTTTCCAGGTTTGAGAAAGTGTGGTGTGATGGGACAGTCATATTTTATCATGGCTTTCCTGTGTTAACCATTTATTTGTCTTACAGCTTTTGTTAGTAATATTCTTGCTTTTACTGTTGGTTTTCTTATCTCATTGCTATTTCCAGTAAGTTGCTCTTATCTCAGCCTGTGACCTTTGCCTTTGATGTCTCCAATTCTCCTCTCCAGCCACCTGTAGGGGAAGGAGGAGGGCGAGGAGAAGCACGAGTTGCATGTGGTTTTGGAGTCTCAGTGAGGGGAGCAGTAATTTAGGAAGTACCATTCCCAAACCATGACAATTTAGCTGTATATGTACCCTCTTATTTGCATTCATATTCAGTAGTCTGACCTTTGAATTGAAATATGCATTCGTATTTTGAAATAGCTTGATTTTAGAATAGCATGTATTCCATGAAAATATTAAGGATGAGTGCATCCTCATGCTTTAATTAACATTAGGTTAACCTGCAAAGTAGTGAAATGTCAATTTCCACTGACTACATGAGAGATAAGCTAGACTCTTAGGCAGGAAATATGTGCTGGCCAATAGACTATAAATTAAATAAAAAGGTCAGTTGTATCATTCTGAAGAGATCCAAGTGCATATCAATTGTGGCATGTTTACTGGCTGCTGCCATGTGAGCAGTTGGGATAGTGTAAGCCCAAAGTCGAGCAACAATAGACTTTAGAATACATATTAGCAGAAATATTCAGCATGAGACAAGACTAATAAAAAATGCTTATCTCCATTCCACCATTTGTATCAGAAATACAATATGTTGCACAATCTATTTTCTAAAGCTATCAATAAAAAAATAATAAATTGTTCTTAAAATGATATATTAACTTAACATGGAAAGAGCTCCTAGCATGTTTATAATGTAATGCATGACTACCATAACAATAGTACTGTTAAAGATCTAATTGGTACAAGTATTGAGCGTATGACAGTGCACTCTGTTGGTGGCATGCCATGAGAACTGCTGATGAAGTCATTCCTTCAGTGAACTGTGAAATAAAACCCTCTGTCTGAGTTACTGTCTCATGTGAATGAAATTGACAGCATAATTCTAGAGTCTATTTTAGCCTCTGTTTGGTCAATTAAAAATAAGAATAAAAAGAAAAGGAAATATAAGTTAGCAGCAGGCTGTCAAGCAATCTACTGCCACTAAACAGGCAAGAGCAGTGTTTAGACTTCCCCTTGGAAGTAATGCTATAACAGGGTTTTTTTTTAAGTCTTCAACACATTGCACTTTTAAGCTCCAATAAAAAGAACAGAAAATAATATTTTAGTTCTTTAGAAATTCTCTGCAAGCATTGTGTAAGGCTTAAAATTAGTAATTTTTTTCCTGTGCTGGCTTCCACAAAAAAAAAAAAAAAAAAAAAAAACATTTAAAGTAGTTGCTCACTGGGAGAGACAAGCTATAATTGCTAGTGACCCAATAACAGAGGAAGAAAAGACTGTGCACCAAAGATGTGCATGGTATTTTCTAAAAATTATTGATGAGGATCTTATGATGTAATCTGTTTGCAAAAGAGACAGATATTTGTTGCCTTCTTCAAAAGGGTTAAGAGTTTGTCATTACGTTTTGGGTCATAGATCACGCTTGGAGTGCCTAAGCTTAAAAACACACTTCATTGAACTCCATCTAGCAAGCTTCATGCTTATGAAGGTGTTCCTCTTGATTACTTTTCATCTGGGCTGCGGAGTGATTTGTTTGGAGGGTGGCATTGATTAAGTGCAGGAGAGCCGTGGTTTACTGTGACAGCTGCTAGGCCTCTGTCAACAAATCAATGGGGCTTTTTCACTTTTTCTTCTGTGCCATTTTTTCCCCCTGATATTCTTAGCTCTCCTGTTAGTATCCTGCTGTTACTGGAGATTAAAAACATGTTTATACCTGTCTTATGATTTTCTGATTTTTCAATCATATAAAATGTTTATTGGATGGCAAAAAGGGCTCTGCTGTTGGATCTGAGTATCCTCTCTAGGATACAGAGAATACATGGGAGTAAGAGGTGTACAATACCACAATATGTGTTCTAAAAGGAAGTTGTTCTTTTGTACATAGGTTAACGCATAATGATCAGTGGTGAACATGTAAATAGTACTGCATTATTCTATTGTACTAATTAGTGATGGTTTTGAGCTGTGAAACTTGGCTTTGATGAAATTATGTGGAGGAAAGCTTTCTACTGTTCCTTTCTAAAACACTTAAAAACCAGCAGTTTGTATTTCTGGTCACAAAGTATAGGTTTTGAAATGAACTTTAAATAACAAGCAAGTGACAAATAGCCTTTTTTTAATTAAAGTAATTTCAAAAATTAATATTTTATGATTCATATTTTTTATTTTATATATTTATTTAATCTTAAACATCTCATCATAAATTTTCCACAACCATGTAGTTTTATTCATTTTTCCAATCTATTTTTTTCTAGATTATTTTTAGGAACAGTGGAAATATTTCATTTAAGATTCTTACTTTTATTCAAATTTACTTTCAAAATCTAATTAAGGATTCTATTTCTAGAAAAGCAATTCAAATTTTTTTCTTATATGTGGCAGATATATAGCAGAAAATGTTATCTACTTGCTGTCCAAGGCCATTTTGGATAAGGCCTTGAGCAACCTGATCTGAGATTCATTCATTTTATGTGCTTAATTAAGTGTTAATTTGTTGTTCCATAGTTAAACACAAATATTTTGATTAAATTAAAATTTAAAAATTTAGAATAGTGAAATTAAACATAGAAGAGATAAATCATTATTCTGAGATTTTTTCAAATACCTAGTAGAAAAATGCTGTCTAGTGACCATAAGAGGAACTTTTTTGATTCAAAGAAATCTTAACATTAAAAATGTATACAGAAACAGAAATACAATGCAAAGGAAAAAATGTATTGTCAAGTTGAAGTTACACTGCCAATAGTAAAGATAAAAGAACAGCAGCAGATAATTTTAGGGGGTTCTACAAAAACCATAAAACATAATTGTATTGACATTTCCCTTTTAAAATATGAATGCATGGACATAAAATCCTGATGACTCCAGTAGTTTAGATGAGTCATCCAGAGGAGTAAGTTGTTCTAGAGAAGCTGAGACAGGCAAAATACTTTCACATGTAGATGGTATAAAAGCCATCCTTGGAATCCCTCATCTTCCAGTTGCAAAAGATAAATTGAAGTGAACACAAAAATGCACTGTTGCATATAAAAACTGTTCCATTATAGTTATAAAATTTTGAAATATATTTATATACACATAAAATTTCCACTTAGGGAAAACACTGAGAATCTGAAATGGCAGGATTTTGTTACACAGAGAAGTGCTCAGAGAATGCTTGTGAATAAAGAGGACTTCAGCTCTTCTTTGCAAAAGATGCCTCAAAAGGCAAAACACACATTTTGGAAATACAACAGAAAAGGCAGCAGAACAAATGGGATTTTACAACCAACTTTTGTAAAATTTCCACTGAAATTTCTGGCAGTAGCCAGACCTTTCAAGTTATATGCATTGCAGAAAAGCAACTTCAGAATACAGCTTCCTTGTGTGCCGATAGCTTTTACATACTTGAAAGACTGGCAATGTTGACTATGTTTCAAGCATGTATTATTCTATTAAATAATTAAAAGTAAGCAGTGGTGGTGGGAGGCGGAGAGAGGAGAGGTTGAGGGATTTTGTTGGGTTTTGTTTAGTTTGTTTGGTTGCTTTTTGTCTGTTTTTATAAAGTATTCCTTTAGACAGTAGCACACAATGTTACATCAGGCTGGTGCCAGTTCCCCAGGGCTCAATTTTAAGGTCAATGCTCTTAAATCCTAGAATCACAGAATAAGCTAAGTTGGAAGAGACTCACAAGGACCACTGAAGTCCAACTCCCAGCTCAGCGCAGCACACAAGTCACACCATGTTCCCAAGAGCATTGTTCAAATGCTCTTTAATTCAGTCAGGCTGGTGCTGTGACTGCTTTCCTGGGAAGCATGCTTTCATAAATGATCTGGACACAGGAATCACATATGCATTACTTGAGTTTACTGAAGGTGTTAAACTGGGAGGAGCTGTGGACTCTCTAGAGGGTGGAGAGAGATCTGAGTAGGCTAAAGAGCTGGACAATCAATCAACAGCTCTATGGAATTAAAGAGCAGGGTTCACTGCTTGGGATGGAGAAATCTTTATTTTACTTACAAATTGGGGTATGGAAGACTGGAGACCAGCCCCATGAAAAGAGTTCTGGGGTCTTTAGGGTTGATGGAAATTGTAAATGAGTGCACTCTCTGTCCTGGCAGCCAGGAGGGCCAACCCTGTCCTGGGTGCATCAGGCACAGCATCGCCAGCTGCACAGGGGAGGGGACTGTCCCACCCTACTCTGTGCTGGCGCAGCCCCACCTGAAGTCTTGTGTGTGGTTGTAGGCATCTCAATATAAGAAGGACAGCAGACTGTTTGGGAGGAAGATGACCAAGGACCCTCAGAGGAGAGTGACCAAAGTGGTGAAAGGCCTCAAGGGCAAGAACTCAGAGAACTGGATGATGTGACTTGGCTCGTTCAGCTTGGAGAAGGCTGAGAGATGGCCCTGTAGCAATCTACATTTTCCACTAGGGTTGTAGCCAAGGGGCAGCTGCTGATCTACTCTCTCTGGTGAGCAGCAATAGGACAAGGGGAAATGGAATTTGGCTACATGAGGGGAAATTCAGACTGGAGATTTGGAAAAGTCTCTTTACTGAGAGGGGGACTGGTCACCATAACTGACTGCCCAGGGAAGTGGCTGAGGCACCAAGCCTGCTGGAATTCAAAGAGTGCCTGGACAACACTCTCAGGCATACAGTTTGGTTTTAGGCAGTCCTGCAAGGAGCATGGAGTCAGACTTAATTGGTCCCTTCTCACTTGAGGTATTTGATGATTCCATGATTCTGTGCAAGGAGTTCTGCTTGCAATTTCTCTCTGATCCTCAGTCAGTTAGAAAAGAATTTAATGAAAACAAGTTTTTGAAACCACATCTATATCTCCACATTCTTCTTGCAAAACATTCAGCCTGTATGTGACTATCTATTATCTTCTCCTCTCATATGTAAAAGAATATATACTGTAAAAGAAATGAATTGTTCATCACTAAAATTTCAGGGCTTTGGAATTGCATCCACTTCTGAATATTCATCAAAATACAATCACTCATATGCCCCAAAAGATTTTTATCCAATTTTCAGCATTTCAATGCGTTTTAAATTTACAAATTGGGATCCTGTTATTGCAGAGAGTTTTTGAAGATAGTAAATAAACTTAAGTCTTATAATAATTTACAGAAATTTCCCAAATTGTTGAAATCCTATGAACAAACAAAAAATTCAAAGTTATCTCAGGGAACTTTTACTTCAGATACTTTTTATTGAAATGCTAGCATCAGATAATTTTTTTTATCATACATAAGAAAGGACAGGAAGGATCATAGATGTTGCCTGTATAACATCCTCTGAGAAATTGCTTTTGCTTTGAATTAAGTGAAGCTGCATGTGTGAGGCCTGGATGAACCTTCTGAGAATTCTCTGGCTATCAAGACCAAAACAAATGGTGGTCACTTTTTATGACATTTACACTCAATTATGTGTAGTATCAATGACAGAAACTTCAAACTAATAAGAAAATAAACAAACAACAAACAAACCTGGGAAAACAAAACAAAACAAAACCACCCCAAACCATATTAAAGTAGTTTAAAAACCACAAAAACATGGAAGTGCACTTCTCTTTACACTTTGTCATCTTTGTGTAATGAATGTTAGGCTATTCATAGATTCATGTATAAAGTATTTCCCATTATGAGCTCCTTTGGGAGTCCAGTTTGAGTCAAAAATAAAAAGAAACTATATTTACCATTAAAATTATCTTAAACAATTATTGCCTCATCATTAGATTTTCATCTGAGATGCAGATAAGGATGACTGGAAACTAAAAATTTACAACTTTTAAAGAAGTTGTGACAATTTTAAAGATGTTTGCTAACTTGTTATGTTTGTACTGCTTATAAGCAAATTTCAGAGACAGATCAATTTTATGAAAGTATTTAGGTACAAAAAGCTATTAAAAATGCCAAGGCAAAAGATATCACAATTTCACTTCTTCTTGCTTTGAGATTTCAAGAAGGTTCTCCTTGAAGGTTCTCCAGTTAGACCCCATGGAGCCAAGAAGGGACAGGAAAGTAGTTAATTAGAAATAAAAAAAATCCCCAGGTTTTATGCCTTTTATTTGTGGGAGAGTAGGGATCTTTCAGCAAGGTGACAGTGTAGCTCAGGAAAATATAGGAAACAGAAAACTTATTTTGACCACCAAGTCTCCTCTGTCAATTTATGACATTCTTTCTCCCATTAAAGCTTCCAGTATTCCCAAGCAGCTAAACACTGCTACTTGACACTGATGTTATGATGACTGAGAATGTACATAGTCTGTCGAACCATGGGCATGCTGTGCTGCCATTGCAAATTTACCTGAATTTCTCAGAGCTCAAACTAGATAGAGCAAAGCAAAAGCTGTAGTATGCCTGCTGTAGTGTGAGGGTGCTGCCCACTCCAGGAATTGAAAGTTTTCCCATCCCTGCTCTAGCTGCACTGCAACACCTTATGAAATGTCATTCTTTGCTTTATTTCTGTCAGGTTACTCCTTATTTTATTTTCCTTGGTCAGACTTTTTACCGCAAATAATTAAAAAGCTATGTTTAATCTAATAGCTGAGCTGCTTATGAAGAGTAACAATTCAAAACTGTCTTGTTCACAGCTCAGGTGACCACTGGACTAAAAAGAATAATGAAGCAATGCTATGGTTTTCTTGGTTTGGGTCCTCTGAGTGACTCCTGGATTCCCTTATGAGTACAGCTTGATAAAAATCACTTTAGAGTTGTGAACATGTCTTGCGGAAAAAAACTTACCTATTTAGGGTATTTTATCTTTTTTTCAACTTTACAGAAATTTCTTTCTGGTCAATAATTGGAAGGGAATATTAGGAAGAATTAATTTTTATAAATCAATTAACATCATTTTGTCTAGTTTTATTCTAAGGGGAAACATATACCTTTTGTAGCCTGAGAATGGGCTGAGAAATATTACAGAGTGCTTCTGTGTTCTACTGTCAGTTTTTAATTTTTCAGCTCTTTTGCCAAAGGTGCAGTCAGGAGCAGTCATATATTTGCAAAGATGTTTATATATGTTTGCATAGATACCTATAAATATATAAATATAAATATATTTGTATGTATGTGTATATAAATATACACATACATACAAATATATATGTGTCTTAGAATGTAAAAAGTAGTAATGAGAACTTTTCCCTTGCTGCAAAGAAAACAAGCGTCAGGCAAACCAATAGTTCAGTGATTTATAATGACAGGTGAGTGCTTTTATTATTTACTTCTTTGGACGTAAGATAAAGCTAAATATAATTTAGCTAAATATAATTACCTTCTGCACTGAAGTGCAGAGCCCAATCAGTCCAGAATGTTCAAACTCCACCTTACACAAGTCTCTCTCCTTATTAGTTGGAGTTGCTGCAATAACAAACATATATTTAACACCTGTTAGGACTTTACCAAATTACAGGGTAATAACAGAACTTCCATCAAATTTCAATGCTATTTCCACATGCAAAATATGATACTTGTGGCTTTCTGTCTCTGTTCAATCTTGCTTTCCAGAAAGAAAAGAGTCTTACATAGAAATATGAACTGAAGAGAGAGTTATAAAAATTTTATTCTAAGGTCTTTGTTTCACCTGAGGCCATTTACTAAGAAAGGTAATATAGAGAAGAGAAATACTTCTAATCAAATATCTGATACCTTTTTTTCAGTTACAACATACTTCTGAGAACATCTGCACATCTTAATGAAACACAGATCTTACTATTTCATTAAGCCTTTTAACCAAATTCTGCTTCACTTCTCTTTGCTCCTCCAAAAGACCATGAGGTGACCCTTTAAGGTTAAAATTTTCTGGGTACCAAATACCTTATGTCCACACCAGGTTTGCTTTTAATTACACAAACTTCAAGAATACCTTGGAACAAATATGTGCTTTTTAAAGTTTTGTAGCACCAACACTGTCACAGTCATTATGTTTTATGGGGGATGATCTGCAAGTATGACATCTAGAAAACAGATACTGACCCCCAATATCGAGGAGAAAGTAATTTAAATCAATTTAGCCTTTCTGGACATTTAAATACCCATTGATAAATTAGAAAAGGTTATATAAATTCTGTTTTACTGTGTGATCATAGAGGATACCACTATAAATATATAGATCATAAAGGACAGGTAATGCATAAAGCAATGAATTTTGTAAAAGTTTCATTTCAATGTTGTAAATATGGCAAATTTAAGAAAAGATGTGACAGTATGTAAGCAGATCCTGACCCTAACATTTGTGATCCAAGTAAATTGTAAAATGGTGACTGAAAATTACAGAATCACCAAATCATGGAATTAACTAGGTTGGGAAACACCTTTGAGATCATTAAGTCCAACCTATGACTGAACACCATTTTATCAAGTAAACCATGGCACCAAGTGCCACATCCAGTCTCTTTTTTAAACACCTCCAGTGACAGTGATTCCACCACCTCCCTGGGCAGCCCGCTCCAGTACCCAATCACTCTTTCAGTGAAGAACTTTTTACTAAATGTCCAGCCTAAACTTCTCCTGACACAGCTCAAGCACGCGTCCTCTTGTCCTGTCACTGGTTCCCTGGGAGAAGAGACTGACCCCAACCAGGCTGCACCCTGCTTTCAGGCAGTTCTAGAGAGCAATAAGCTCACCCCTGAGCCTCCTCCACTCCAGGCTGAGCAACCCCAGCTCCCTCAGCTGCTCATCATAGGATTTGTGTCCCAGAGTCACCACTGGCCTCACTGCCCTTCTCTAGGCACTCAAGGTGCTCAATTATGTGGAAGATATTGAAAATCAGTTAGCTATATCCACTCATGATCTGAGTTAAAGGCACCAGGTTTTACTATCTAGACTGTTTACTCGCTTTCTGATGTCTTTCTATGTGTTTACTTTCATGCATTCAGCTGGCATGTGTTTCAAAAGAAGTACAATTTCCTTTTCAGGCTATTAGATATGTAAATACAGAAAACACAGATGCACACAAGTCCTCAACAAATTCTTATAATATCTCTCCATTTTAACTAATGAAAATCTTTAAGGTGTAATGATAATGATTATGGAATAAGTATATACAGAAATTTTCATGTTGTGGTTTTTTTTTTTTTTTAATTGTTACATAAGAAAGAGTGCCCAAGGATTCATTAGTGAGCTCACACAAAACAGAAGCAGTTGTGCTCTGCACCTGCCCAAGTTTTAAGATCTGTGTCCAAAGCAATTCAGGAGAAGTATGATTTTTTTTTATCTTACCTATAACATACTTCAATTCCAATGATGTTTTCTTTCTTCTTAAAAATTACTAGCTTTATTATAAGAGCTCTGAGACTAGTGTTTCTTTGCTTTTCACATAATTTAAACAAATTTATCATAGGAGTGTAGTAAAAGCGAAATACTCTATTTTGCATATTTTTATGCATATAATGCTCGTATCAAAAAATGCATGTCTCCCACAAGTGCATTTAGTGGTCCTCAGAATAAAAATGTAGTGAGATTAAACTTCAGACAAGTTAAAAAATGAGGCTGTCATGTAGCTGAAAGCTAAAATTAGAGACAATGTTTAGGCTAAAAATTAATTCCGTCTTTGAAATCCAGTTATCATGGGCTTTATCACATAATAAATCTTAACCAGGTGTTACAAAATGCTATTCTTCCCCCGTTATGCTTTGTCATCACTTATATTTGTGAAAAAATGTATTTCCCAGTTCACTTAAATATTTATATATTATATTTCTGTATTTAGATGTTTTTGAAAATACTGTGTACTTAAATATATGAGACTTGAAAGGTGATTTAGCTTTTAATGTGTACTACAAGGTGATGTACCTGCATTGGGTGAACAAGGAGTCACTGACAGGCTGGGTGACACGATTATCAGGATCACCCACCATGTGGTAGCATTATGGATGTATTTGAGTGTAGGAAACCTTAATTCTATATCAACCAACTTATATTAGTAAAAAATTCATAAACTGACAGCCTCATTAATTTAATTATCAACATGATGGGTTTCAGTAAATCCACTGGGGACTTTATTATGTATAATTGTATGTTTGAGAGTTTTCTGTAACCCAGAACTCTAATGAAGCCAGAGGTTCAAAAAGCAGTCTTGCCCCAAGCACAGATATTTGTTCTGACATGTATCAGATCCTGAAAGGGATCTGTTGCAAGACTCTGTGAAGCTATGAATATATTCTATCAGTAATTCCCTGAAAAAACCACAGCGGATAATCTGTATTTTGCGCCAAGCAATACTGACAAACAAAATGCTTCTCTTACTGCAGTTATCATTATATGCTTTTGGGGTTTCTTCAAACACATTACCAAAGTCAACAGTGTTATGGCCAAACTGAAGGGAGACCTGCTAAAGGCTCAATAGCAAGCAGTAGGGAGAAAATATAAAGTTCTGGAATCACTTGCCAGTTGCAAAATGTAAAGAAGTCAAAGTCCATTTACATTACAGTATTGTTGTCCTCATGCTTCACACACTAAAAGTAAAAAAATTTTGTCAAAGTAGTATTTGTCAGCTATTTCTTCTCTGTTACACAATCAATATGGAAACAAACATGACCTGTCCAAAATGAATGTGACAGCTAGTATTTCCCAAAGCAGAATCAAGAGATAGATATGAAGATTTTAGGTGTACAGGCAGCTTTAGATCATAAAACTTGCAGTAACATAACTGGGACATGAAATGGAAATTGAGCTCAGCAACATTATGACATTATTCTGGATGAACTATTTTTGAAATATTTATAAAATATGTTCAGAACCAATAGGCCTTTTTAATGGTGTTGAAAAACTTCCTATTTCGACTACATTACTTATTAATTTGTTTCTCTGTTTATTTACTGAAGATCCTGGTTACAAAATAAATTTTAGTTTATGGAAATAGAGCTACTGACATGACTGTTTTCTCAGCCATTTCATTAAATTTCTTTTACCTATGAAAGATGTGTTTGTAGAGGTGCATGATTCATTTACATGTAAAATATGTAAACTTTTTTCCTGAGTAAAATTGGAGGACAATAACCTCCTGAATCACCTCACTGAGTCCTGACACATAGTTTTTTCCTACCACTTTTTTCATGGGTAATTTAGATCCAGTTTCAGGGAAATAATAGATTATATTAACAGGCTGAAATGGAAATGCAAAGTTTATCCATAGTCTTTGTAATATTTTGACTACTTCAATTTCCAGGGATATTAGCAACCTGTGTTTTATTATAGAACAGAGGTCTGATAATCTTGTGTTAACAAATACAGATAGACCAAAGGCAAATATATTTTTAAAAGTTTAAAATTACCTCTTTACAATGAAAATCAATTTCCCCAAGGATTTCACTGTTGTCATTTTAATCTTTATAGCCATTTACACTTAAAGACATAGCACATCTAATTATGCCATTCTTGAGGGGGTTTTTGTTGTCTCATTCAATTGATTAGCACTTGTGAAAAACTGTGTTCAGTTTGTATCTCCATGGGCTGCTTTTTCTCTGGAATATGTGATAAGCTGATGTGCAAATTTAGAAATCCTTGCACCATATTTTAAGGGAATAATAGCAGTAGTAGACATTTGTAACTTGCTTAGAAAATTATAAAAACAATTATTTATATTCTGTACAATAAAATTAGAGTAAATAATATTATCAATGCTTATAAAACTTCTTTACCTAAGTGAAATTTCAAAATGTCTTACTAACTTATTGAAATAGAGGTATAGTTGTAAATGATGCTTAACTGAATATTTTTATCTATTCAAGAGATTACATTATTAAATTACTTCTATCTCTGAAAAGCAAAATAAAGGAAAGTTTGTAAAGATAATTCAGAATTTCCATATCACTGTTTTCAACCTTCAGTTTTTTCTGCAGCAGATGAGTCTTGTCTTAGAATTTTCTGTTGTAGACAGTATTGGACATTACCAATTGCAGATCAACATTGATACTTCCCTTATTTTGAGTTCATGAAAATGCATTACTCAGACCACAACTCTCCCCACTTTTAAATGTTGAGATTAATGTGTTTTTCTTCTTTCTTAGGATATTTTAATATATATAGAAAATTTCCTATCAGAAATGAAAGAAATATGGAAACAAAAAAAAAGAAGAAAAGACTTTAATGTTTTCCAAAGATGTATAGAACTTGTCTTGAAGCGAAAAAAGAGCAAACAGACAAGTGCAGCATGCCCAGCAGACGAAGCTGCATGGCCTGGCACCTGTCATAAACAAACCTTGTAGGCTTTGGAGACTCAGGGTCAGAACTGTCTTCCAGACAGAAAATTAACCCTTAGATAGAAGCTGCACATTTTTCCAGTTATCTCAAGACAACTCAAAGTTTGGTGATATCCCCATAGTCAGCAATGCTCTTTTTTTGTCCCCAGGTGGTGAATGCTGCTTTAAATTCTGAGTAGAGCTGAACAGTCACTCATCTTCCTTTGAAGTTTTCCACTGACTGTGGCCTTCCCTCATCCTCTTTGAATCTTCCACAGTGTGAATCTTTCTACTCTATTCAATCACAACAGGTTTTGCCATCTGAACAGCATTTTTTACCCTGTGGTAAGAAAAAGTGCACATCATTTTTTTTCTCTTTTGACAATTGAGATTGTAAGCCTTTTTAGCCTCTAATTATATATTCATAAGGTACTTGGAATGAGCCCAGAACTGACTAACATCTTCAACAACCATGTAATACAAGCAAATTAAAGCTAAAATCTATAAATATAGTATAAGAAGCATATTTGCCCATAAATTAAATTACTACACAGCAATAACAATGAAGGCTGTAAGCTCCAAACAGCATTATCATATTTGTTAGTTCAATTCAAATAAAAATAGTTAAACAGCTATTTTTTTTCCACCTCTCCTGCCAATCTTATTTAGAGGGCCATAGCAGACTTTCATGTTGCATTGTCTGAAGTATAAATCTGCCTTCCATTTTCAAACTTCCCTGAACAGCCTTTTACAAAGTGTTCATGTAGTGCCTCCACTAATATGGGACCTTAGTGAATTTTAAGAATGCTGCTATAATTCTCAAAAGCTTTTGGCAAAGAAGCTTTAAAACTGAAGGGTTTACCTTTAATAAAATTACAGTTTGAATATTTTTCCCTTTTAATTTGATTGGAAATTTCTTCCTAAACATTTTTATTTTGAGTCTAAAGCTACCAAATAAATATAAAAGTTAAAACAGCCATGGCGTGTTCAGTTGTATATCTGCATGACATCTCCCTGAGTGACTCAGACTTGCATATATGTAGAAAAGCAATATGGAGATTTGCATTTAGACTTTTAAAAGTTCTGTGTTGGCTGTCTGAAGTGTATTGTGATAGTATATTACAAGGTTATTTTTTAAAACCAGTAATACATAACGTACCTTAACTAGAGTTAAATGAATTCATCATATTCAATAATAGTGAAGGGTCTATATCAAACCTTTTTGGTAAGTAAGAAATAAATGTAAACACTTTTGACAATATACATCATGACAGAGCCTTTAAGTATTAATACAAAGTGGTGCATTATATATCACTTAACTAAAAGATTTCATAATTATCCTATGCTTCATTAGACGTCTCTGAGCTAGGCATAAATATTTTAAATACTGGATATACATGTATATACATATATATATTTCTGCACATGTTTAAGTGTGAGCATGTGAATGTGTATTGTGTATAAATACATTTATATACAGATACACTTACTCATCTTCTCCCAATGGCTACCCAAGGCTGATCAAGTCCAATTCAATTTCTAATGTTCTGACTATGGTTTCTTCATCTTCTCTACTTTTCTTTAAAAAGACAATTAAAAGGTATCCCACTCAATATAAAATGTTCTCTTGCACTTTTCACAGATCATGAGACATCAAGCAACTTCTTATCTTCCCCATCTAAGTGAATCATTAACACTTCAAATAATTTGTGCTTAAAGCACCATACAGCAGGTACCCTTCATGGTATATGTTCCAAGGCTGTTTGCAGATTGTACTTAAGAAAGTTATACTGGTATTAAGTTTTTTTAAGAAAATTTCTTTAAAGTACAGGGAAATATTTTTGATTGGGAATTCTAGAATATTTGATTTTTGATTTGGAATTTGAGAATACATCTATCCTAAACTCACTAAATACTGCATACAGATAGAAATGTCTTCAAAAGACACATTGTAATTATTTATGACATATTTGACTTTTTTGGCCAATCATTTTACAGCAAATGGAACCTCACAGTACTACTTCTACCAGAAGCACCAATCTAAAGACGTCCTGTGTAAATAATATCTAGAGCTTAAGTCATATTTGTCCACAAATGATTCCCAACAATTTCTTTAGAAAATACTAATACTACTATTACCAATAAAATCAACCAACCAAAAAAAAAAAAAAAACAAACAAACAAACAAACAAAAAAACAAAGCAACAAACAGAGAAACACCCACATGTAAGAATTCTTTGGAATTCTTTTTGTAAAGATTACATGTGTCTTGGTCTATTTCTCCCTAATGGATACTATTTCCTCGCTAATGAATGAGTAAATTCAGGCAGAGTCCTGTAGGAATCTGTGTCTGCCTGAAGGATAATCATTTGAATTGTAGCCATGTATTCAGATACATGTTGTGCCCTGTTGGTATATAATGGACAACAAATAAGGTCTCTTCTATTTATTTAGTTATCCACTAATAATATATGAGCAGCAGAATCCTAGAATGCTTTTTTATTCCCACCATTTTTTTTCTTCAACTTTTTCTTCTTTAACTGGTTCAATATGACAATAACAGGTGGAAAAAGTCCTAAAATCTTCCCTTTTAAAAGGAATTCAGCAAGCTGCTTTTGTTGTATACCCTACCTTCTCCTTGTACACTCACTAATGCAGTGATGCAACAAGAACTCTCTGCCATATTTCCAGGAGAAAAATGGAGCAATGCAGCCACCACACCAGAGAAAAAATTGGGCTCCTGAGGTCTATGGCAAGGGCCTTTCTCCAAGTGTAGTGGCACAGAGTGGATGCTGCTTTCAGAGGGGCAGAGACACTCCTGCTGCAGAGTCATTTCTCTGTCACAGACAGCAATGTGCCTGGACAGCTGTCCGATCTGCATTTAGTTACAGGTTTATTTTCTGTTGAGTAGAATTTACTGCAGATTTTGCCACTTTCAATATGAAAAAATCTTGTCTTTAGTGTTCTTTTTGATTCCAAAAAAAAAACATGTTTAAAAACACAATTTCCATTGGAATTGTTCCACTGACTACTGGGTGTTCTTAGCTGTGTTGTCCAACATTCTCTGTGGGTTTAGAACATTCCACTACATCAGAAGCCCTCCTAATGTATTTTCAAGCTTGTCTTTGTGGCTGCACAGGCTGGATCCTCACGTAATTGCATGATTCCCAAGGGAAGACTGCAGAAATAAATCTATATTGTGCACACACAGTTTAGTCCTAACTACTGCAGAAACTCATCATAAAGGATTATGACAAAAGGACTGGTTTGCAATCTTTATTCCATAAAGATACTATAATCTCTGTGTTTCAAAATATGCCACATACATGATAGCTGAGAAAGAAGTAACCAGCTTTTGGTGAGGAGCTCTGCCTTTTTTGCTGTCCCTATAGTTCCTCTAGGGACAAAGAGCCAAAATTACCACTCTGCTCAAAAGGGTTCTGGCTGAGATGGGAAAGAAATTCCCACGTACAGAAAAAAATGCCAAAATCATGAAATTAGTATGAAAATGAGTGTACCAGAGAACCACCACCATCACTGTAAGGATACAAGCTGCAAGTACTATCTATGGACCATTTGGAGAGAAGGTAGATCCTACACAGCAGTGACACCAGTTTTAGAGAAGTCTGCATTTTATTACTTTGGTAATAAAAGTTATTACTTTGGTGGTGTATGTAGCATTTTAAAATAGTTCTAGTCTCTTCTGCAGGAGGATTTGGCATGGGTACTTCCCCTGACAAAGTAGTAAAAGAATATGTAAGATAAGTGCAGCTATCCCTCCCACTCCACAAAAATGAAGTTATGGCCTCGAGTCTTGCTTTTAATCACAACCAAACTACATTCAGAAGCAGCTTGATAGAGAAATACTTTTAGGAGTTAGAAACTACATCTGCATTCTCAGAAAGACATGAGGCATTTTTGGAGGCATATTGTTACAAGTGAGAAGCTGCTGTGTCACTTAGGGAAATTCTTTAATATCTGTTTCTGTAATATCCACAGGGCTGCAACTCTGCTCAAAGGCTTAAATGGAAGAAAGAGCAGATTCAGCTCCAGAGATGTTTCTTAGTTCCCACTAGCTTCAGATGAACGTCGTTTGCCTCACCAAGAAGAGCTGTTGCCTTTGAATCATAAAATCCCAATTCAGCTCCCAGCTATTACACCATAAAAAACACATTCACACAAAGTCCAAGCACCAAATGTGGGAACTTTGCTAATGAGAGAAATCTGCTTGGATTCCAAAGGATAGACACAGAAAAATCAAAGAAAGGAGTCTGGACATTGTAGCAGTAAAGAAACGGCTTTGATTTTAAAGGAAGCATGTGAACTTAGGACAGACATACATTTTTATCCTAAAATCTTAGAATATTTTTGAAGATCATCCCTGAGGAAATATAAATCTGCTCAATTTTAAACTTCCGTAAATTCAGTAAATTTAAATCAAAAGACTAATATGTCTTGGGGTCCAATAAGAGTAAGAATTGTTTTTTTACACAGCCTGCAAATACATTTAGGTAATAAGTTTAAAAATGTTTTGTTTGCCCTCCTCTTACAGTTAAAATCATTAGAATCTAGACAAAACACAGTAATTAGGGTTTTGCAGAATGAAATAGTTGCTTTACTTTCAACTGATGTATTCTAACTTTTCCCACTATTTTTCCAGCTTTCTTATTTTTATGAAAGTTTACCTAGGATGTGGAGAAGGCTGAGGCACTCAAGGATTTCTTTTGTGTTGCTCTTTACCAGGAAGTTCTCCAGCCACACTGCCCAGTTTGCAGAGAGCAAGTAGCAAAAAGTAGAACTGCCTGCTATAGAAGAAAATCAGGTTCAAAACCATCTAAGGAGCCTGAAGGTGCCTAAGTCCACGAACCTGATAAGAAACATCCTCAGGTCCTGGAGGAACTGGCTGAGGAAGTGGCTAAGCCATTATCCATCATACTTAAGTTGTGGCAATGCAATGAAATTACCACTTAGAAAAAGAGGGGAATGGGGAATGGGAAAACTTTAACACCCATTTTCAAAACAGACAGTAAGGAAAAACTGCAAAACTACAGGCTGGTCATTCTCACCTTGGTGCCTGGCAAGGTCATGGAGAGCATTCTCTTGGAAACTAAGACACTTTCAAAATCAGAAGGTGATTGATGATGGCCAAGTTGGCTTCACTAACGGCAAATCCCGCCTGACAAACTTGGGGCAGGGTTGCAGCAACCTGAAAAGGGAAGAGCAACTGCAGTCAGACACCTTGTGTGTCAGACACCTTGAACTTGTGCAAAACATTTCACAATGTCCCTGCATGACACCCAAGTGCAAGGTGCTGTATTTGGGTCAGGGCAAGCGGTGGTCTCGATGTAGGCTGGGTGGACAGTGGATTGCCCTGAGGGAAAGGACTTGGGTGTTCTGGTGGATGAAAAACTTGACATGAGCCAGCAATGTGCACTTGCAGCCCAGAAAGCCAGTTGTCCCCTGGTAACAAAGTACTGTGGCCAACAGGATGACGGAGGGGATTCTGCCCCTCTGCTCTGCTGAGATCTCACCTGCAGGGCTGCATCCAGCTCTGGGGTCCCCAGCACAAGAAGGACGTGGACTCGTTGGAAACAGTCTAGAGGAGGCCTCCAAAAAGATTAAAGGGCTGGAACAATTCTCCTTTGAGGACAGAATGGTAGAGTGAGATTGTACAGTCAGGGAAAGAGAAGGCTCAGGGAAGATCGTACCAAAGCCTTCCAGTAC
The DNA here is from genome assembly GCF_028551555.1 of Melozone crissalis. Taxonomy (NCBI): domain Eukaryota; kingdom Metazoa; phylum Chordata; class Aves; order Passeriformes; family Passerellidae; genus Melozone; species Melozone crissalis. Next base: position 38,037,858 of record NW_026535783.1, on the reverse strand, counting down.
CTAAAGGGGGCTTACAGGAAACTTGGAGAAGGACTTCTGACAAGGCCATGTTGTAATAGAGCAAGAGGTAATGATTTTAAATTGAAACAGTGTAGAATTAGATTAGATATTAGGAAGAAATTCTGTGAAGGAGGATAGATACTAGAATGGGTTGCTCAGGGAAGTTGTAGATGCTCCTGAAGATGTTCAAGACCAGGCTGGATGGAGCTCTGAGCAAACTGGGCTAATAGAAGGTGTCCTGCATGTGGTAGATGATTTTTGAGGTCACTTCCAAGGCAAACCATTCTAGGAATATATGATTGTATGAAGGGTTAGCACCAGAAACCTACAGCCAAGACTGACTTGCTGGAAAGGCAACAAGACTCTAAAGGAAAACTTTGTAGAGAGGAAAAGCTTTCAGTGCACTCCTCTTAAACACAGGTCTTGAGAAGGTTTTGTGTTTGTCTTTATTATATAAAGACAATGTTTGTCTTTATTATATAAAACTGGGACCGAGGAAAGTATTTGACTGAATAGTACTGTCAAAAACCAAAACAGTGCAAAGACCTCTGTTCTATTTCTTGCCCTTTAGCTCTAGGGTCTTGCTGCACTTGTCAAATATTTTCCCCACTATCTTTTGCAAAAAGATGCCACATTATGCATGAACACAGCTTCCAGTAGCTTTATAATATCTACTACTGATTTCATTGATGTACAGCACTATCATCACTCACAAATGGGTTCATTGACCCTGCTTGTTGTGGGGGAAGATTCAAGACAGGAAAATGGAAGTGCAGGAGAAGATGGAGAGGAGGAGAGTTAAATAATAAGAAAAAAATGTGTATCTATGTGCTTAGGGGAGCTCCAGGATGTGTTTTCAAATTAGTAAATCAACAATTAATATTTAAAGAAGAAGTAAAACCCAGGTCAGCAGAAAATGCAGTTTGGAAGTGATTGTAAAGACAATTTTATTGATGCTTTCATTCTGATGACTGTTTTTTTTATGGACCTTTATGGCAGGATACCTTTAGTTACCCATAGAGGCACATAATTTCAAAAACCTTAAAAAAATTCAAAAGCCAATGAATATTTTATCAGTATTCATTCATTAAGACCTAAACAATAATAATGCAACCCATCCAACTCCATGAAGCTTGGAACTGTTGCTGTAAGACAGAAAAATGCCATAGGGGCTTTGTCAGAGCAACAGAACCATTTATTACTATTGCAAACATGTTCAGGAGGAGAAAAAGTTACCGTTGTCATAAACAGGGGTACATTGCATCCATCTCATTCCCTTCTATTTTGAAGGGTTAGGGAGGTAAAACTACAAAGACTTTCACCTACTTTCCCTATCTACAAACAGTCATATTATGAGAAACTGCACCTGGTCCATCATGCCGTACTCTGAGATGTGGCAGCATGATCAATGCTATCCAGTACAATCTAGCCAGCAGAAAGACATAAACCAGCTGGGACCACTGGAAACTAATGAAGTTTAGAGAAAATCAACCCTTAAAGAAAGCTTCACTGTCAGAACAAAAAAAAAAAAAAAAAAAAAGAAAGGAAAGGAAATACAAGGTGCTTTAAAAACATCTGTGTTGCCAGTGTTCAAAAATAATGGAAATGGCAATGAACTAATTTCTCCATCATGTTGGGAAAGCCCAGTGAAAAGCCATTTTTCATCATTCATATAACTAAAACCAGAATCTGTGAATAAGGTCATAGACCACTCCTATATCTACTCCTGAAAAATCAGTGTAACACAAAAAACAAACCAAACCAAAGAAACCAAAAAACAAACAACAAACCCCACCCCAAACAAACAAACAACAACAAAACCCCAAACAAACAAACAAACAAACAGAAAACCAAAACCACAAAAAAATTCCAAGAAACCGTCAAGGTGTAATTAAATGACAAAACCTAGATTTAATGCCAACATGAATTAGACATTCTGTTAAATCATGGCAACTGCTAATAGAAAAGCAGATGGTATCTTCCCTGCCAAGTCAATTCCCTTCATATTCCTTCACAAACCCCAGTGGTCTCTCGGAGCTCAGCAGGACTTAGTCACACAGGTGTAAAGAAAATCACATATTGAAGTGGCACCTCCTCCTGAATCTGGTTGTTCTACAAGATGTTATATGCTTTTTTCAACCCATCCAACCTCTTGTTGGCCATCCTGATGTATATATAGCACCTAAATTGTGCTCAGTCCATTGAGCACCTGCTAAGACAGAGGTCCTGAGGCTTTACCCACACCTGCTTGTCCCTACAGCTCCTACTCATACGTGCAGCAGCTGGTCCTACAAGCAGCTAGCTGCTTGCTCACACTTCCTTGACCTCAACATGCAAGAGTGAGAAACCTCACAGACTGAAGTAAAGATAGATTTCTTACCACCTGGTCACAAATTACAACTACATAAATATTTAATTATTTAATTTTGGATGCTGTTGAGAAGAAACAAAGCAAAACCAGAAAAACCAAAGCCACTAATGAGCAAAGCCACCACACAAACAAACCACCTGTACCAAATACTAAAATGCTTTGGAAGGACACTTCTTCACTTCACCAGGTTCAGTTTCAGTCCTTCACTCCCTGTATCTCTCCTTCGTCTCAATGCTCCATGCTGTGATGCAGGTTACACTCGGTCCTTTTAACAGGAAAGCAAGGGTGGTAGCAGGGGTCTGCCATGGTCAGTACACAGCAATTTCTCTCTGCTACCTCTTCATCTGGTCCAGTATATTTTTAGTTAGTCACAAAGGCACAAAATTTCAAAAACTTTAAAAAAAATTCCTTGACAGGCTGCAGGGGTTTTTTTGTCTGCCATGGCATCTTATCTTCCTTTTTTGGCCTAAATCTTATCTCTGCACTTTCTCACTCCTTTTTAACCTGCTTTTCTATGACTGATATTTTTTGGTTTTTTAAAAATATATTTCAACTGAGCTGAGCTATCAGCTTTACTGGTATACTTGGCTGTGTACTGCAATGAGTCCTTTGTGAAACCAGTGGATTCCATGTCCAGCACAGAACAGCTGTTGGCTTCTTCCAGTGGAGACTGCAACCTCCTACCATACCCAAAACCTTCTCATCTACACCAATTAATTGCTAACATCTTCCAATTATCTTCACCTTTTGGAAAGTGGGGTCCGCCTCAATCGCTTGTGTTGATGTGTGGTTCCAGAAGGGCACCACTGCAGAGAGCATATTTTAAAGGAATATTTGATTCCTTCTCAGAAATATTTCAGATTTTAATTTATAGGCTTTTTTTTTTCTTTGTTGTGAAGTTTTAGTAATCTTCTATGATAACTTAAAATGAGACATTTATTGTGGTTTTATATGACTTTTTTTTCAGATGCACTGTTGATTTTTTTGTGTTAGTAATCCTAAATGTAAATTGGCACATTTTTCAAAATAACGTTTGTTTGAAAATGTGACTGTTTATCCTTTCTTTTGAAAACACAAAGCATAAATTGAAAGAGAAGACTGTGATCATTTGCTTGTTGTTATATCAGAAGGCTAGAATTCCAAAGTAAATATTTCTTTTCAGCCTTTCAGTCTCTACAGATTTAGTACCATTTCTCTGCCTTATATTTAATTTGTCTGTTAATGTTAATTTATTCCACTGTTCCTGTTAACTTATTTCACTGAGTAAGATGAAGTCAAGTTACTGAACCCTCAGTAAATATACAGACACAGTAGCATGTGCTGTCCTAGCAACAAGATGAGAAGATGGCAACTTCCTGTTCTGGTTAAAGACTCCTGTGCTCTTGCATGGTGATGAATAAGGGATCAAAGTCTAATACATCATTTCATATTGTGGGCTTCTCCTAAAGGTTGTATATTTTCTAACTAATGAACTTCTAAAACACAATTATTGAGCCTTTCACTTGCACTTGGAAACAAACTATTTTTTCCACTGTTCAAAAATTCTATGACTATAAATCATACAAGAACTTAGAAGTCTGGATAGATGGAAAAACAACAAATCAGATTAACTAACTCCAGTAAGTACAGTCTGCTCATTCAGCACCTCAGTCACTGGGGACACATAACCCAGATGCACTGTTCCTGCAGCAGTTCCTCATTTGGTGCAGGAACTGCTACAAAACTACTGTTTTCATTTTTAATTTTTTGATTGGAATGTATTTTAAAACTTTCTTCTATCATCAGATTCATTCTTGAGACAATTACTTGCATCAAGTACCTTTTTCCATTGCTAGGCTGCTCCAAGTTCTTGAATAGAAATTTCAATTTTGTGTTACATAATGGCAATACCTCTGTGTCCTGACAGTTTACCTACAACATCTCCATCCAAAAAAATCCCCCACTTTCCTCTGGAAGGCTGAATTTGCTTTGTTCTACTAATAAATTAAGATAGAAGAATTTTTTCATCATCCCCCTTTAGAAGTTTGTTATATTCATAGCATTGGGTGCAGGGTTCAGTTTCGTGATGAAAACCAGGCACTTTGCATTGTCTCTGATAGTGTGCATCAAAGCGAACAGTTTGACTGGCATGTTATCTGCCTCCCACGTTTTAAGATTACTGGTTTTTTGCTTCAGGACATTTATGTTTAAAAAGCTCAGCAAAGCTAGATCAGATAAGAAGGCACACAAAGATTAACTCTGAAGTTCTCATTAAGACCAAATACTTTAATCATAGAAATGAGAAAAATATTTCTCTTCCTTGCACGTTTAGCTGTGCTTATCTACAATGTTGCTATAAAGACATGCTGTATCTAGAAAAAAATAGTTTGAAAACAATTCTTCTGACAGATCTAGGTTGCAATACAAATAATGTGGGCATCATATCTATCAGAAGTCAACATTTCTTCACTGGCACGTGGATTGTCAGCATTAATTTGAAACAAGTTACTGGGGGGAAGCATGGTGATAAGAAGCACTCATCAGCTATATGGTGAAATGCTGTCTTTAGCTGTGCTGTAGGTCTCCTCACCTTGAACTGCTTTTTCTGCTATTTAGTCTACTGTTTATTTAGAAGACCTTTTATTTGTATATTTTAATACAAATGTACATAATTATTTCCAGTACACTAGCACAACATCAAAATTTTGTCTCTATACAACATTTCTTTTTCCTAGTGCTCTGGATAATTCAGTGACCATGAATGACTTGACCAGGATAGCAGAGGATTTTAGTAGAGGGAAAAAAGCTGAATCCAAAATATTCTTCCGTTTTAGAGTCACTATCCAATCATCCCTTGCCTTTATTTTGTTGTTTAGTTATATCAGTCTTTGTGTGCAATAAATAAATAAATAAATGTTTTCATTTGTTTTGACCTATCAGTCATTTCAATAGTCTATGCAAAACTTGGAGTGCCTGGGAAGGGTTACAGAGCATGAAAGGACCTAATGGTTTTAACTCTCCTTCCTGAAGTAACATGGGTGAGGCCTTGCAATCACATTAGGCAGGTGGCTTTGTTTCCTTTTTTTTTTTTTTTTTTTCTGATAACCACTGTTGGGAACCTTCCTATAGAAACATTTCAGCATACTATTTAGACCTGCTGTTTGATTCATAGAATCATTAAGGTTGGAGACCTCTAAAGTCATTGAGTCTAACCATTATCCCAGCACTTCCATGCCCACTACTAAACCATGTTTCTATGTACCATGTCTGCATGTCTTCAAAATACCTCCAGGGCTGGTTATTCAACCACCTACCTGAGCAGCTTGTTCAGTGCTTGAAAACCTTTACAGTGAAAAAATTATCTCTAATATGCCATCTAAACCTCCCCTGGGGCATCTAGAGGTTGTTTCCTCTTGTCCTATTGCTTGTTGAGAGTAGGAATCAACCCCCACCTCACTACAGCATCCTTTCAAGCAGTTTTTTAGAGTGGTCCAGTCTTCCCTCAGCCTCCTTTTCTCCAGGCTAAACAATCCCAGATCCCTCAGTCTCTCTTCATAAGATTGGTGCTCCAAACCCCTCACCAGCCCCATTGCCTTTCTCTGGACATGCTCCAGCATCTCAATGTCTTTCTTGTAGTGAGGGGCCCAGAACTAAACACAGGATTCAAAGTGTAGCCTCTCCAGTGCCGAGTACAGAGGGATAATCCCTTCCCTAGTCCTGGTGGCCACACTATTTCTGATACAGGCCTGCATGCCATTTGCACGTGTTCACACCTATATTCTACTAATAGTACCATTTGCAATATGCGACTATTAGAAAAATATTTTTAAAAATTCCTGTTCAAGAAGATATTTGCTTTGATTTTTCTTGTTAAAAATTTTCCATTTGTGAATGTTGCATTTCAATTGCCTGCTGAAATAATACAACAAAAGCCTTCTGATTCCATTGTTAAAACCTTGCAAATGCAATTAGTTATCCTAGCCTTTTTTTTTCTTTTTCTTTTTTTTCTTTTTTTTTTTTTTTTTTTTTTTTTATTGGGGGGAATTGGGGAGGAAATCTCTGCAGATTTATTTACCTAGATTTATTACAAACAATATATTTGAACTCTGGCAAGGTGCCTTTATTAGAGATGACCTTGGGGAAAATAGTCAAGGTTTACTTTTCAACTTTTCCCTGAGGCTTACTTGTAGATTGTTGCAAGTGAGAACTAAGACATATCTGATGTGGCAGAAGATTGATAACTCTGTGTGTCCCCATGCATCCTAGTTGCTGGAAGCAGGTGCTGAGTACACCTTGATGACACATGTAGTAGGTCAGTCTTTCAAAGGGGCATATTTGCATTGGAAATTTATGACCAGGACTTTCGGATCTACTGTCAGCCTGCAGGGCTCTCTTAAAATCAGTCAGGAGCTAGAAAGGATGACAGGACAAAGAATTGTTGGGGTTGGAAAAGACATCTAAGGTCATGGAGTACAGCTGTTAGCCTTGACACGTTCACCACTAAACCCATGTCCCCAGGTAACACAACCACAGTGGTTTTTTCCTGGGAATTGATTCTACCACTTCTCTGGGTAGCCTGATCCAAAGCTTGGCCACTCTTTCAGTGAAAGAATTTTTCCTAGTATCCATTCCAAACCTCATCTGGTAGAATTTAGAATTCTAGAGTCAGAGAGGGGCCTGAGTTGGAAGGGAATTCAAAGGTAATCTAGTTTTAAACTCCCTGCTATGGACAGGGACACCTCTCACTAGAACAGGTTGCTCAGAGCCCATCAAACCTGGCCTTGAGCACTCTCAGGATTGTGACATCCACAATTTCTCTGTGCAATATCTTTCAGTTACTCACCACCTCACACTAAAGAATTTCTCCTGATATCTAAACTAAACCTACTCTCTGTCACTTGGAAGTCTTTCCCTTTCATTCTGTCATTACATGCTCTTGTCAACAGCCTGTCTTCATCTTTCTTCCTTCAGGTATTAGACTTCTGTAAGAGATGTCTGGATGTCACTCCACCACCTTTCTAGGCAACTTATTCCAATGCCTAATGACTCTTTCAGTGAAATTTTTCTTCCTAATTTGAACTTTCCCTGGTGCAAATTAAGGCCATTTCCTCTAACACTTTTGCTTGAGACATGGTAGAACAGACTGACCTGCACCTTACTACAACCTCCTTTCAGGTAAATGTAGAGAGCAATGAGTTCTCCCCAGTTCCCTCAGCTGCTCCTGTTAAGACTTGTGCTCTAGACTCCTCAGCAGCTCCATTGTTCTTCTCTGGACATGCTCCAGAACCTCAATGTCTTTCTTGTAGTGAAGGGCCCAAAAGTGAACACAGGATTCAAGGTGTGGCCTCACCAGTATCGAGTACAGGGGAACAATCCCTGCCCTGGTCCTGCTGGCCACAATATTGCCGATACAGGCCAGGACACCATTGGCCTTTTGGCCACCTGAGCATGTGCTGGCTCATGTGCAGCTGCTGTTGACCAGCACTCCCTAGGTAATTTTCTGCTGAGCATCTCTCAAGCCATTTTCCCTGACTTATAATGCTGCATGGAGTTGGGATAACCCAAGGATAAGACCCTTCACTTTCCCTTGTGCAGTTGTCCTCAATCCATCAGTCCAGCCTGTCCCTCTCCAGAGCCTTCCTGCCCTCCAGCAGATCAACATTCCCTCCCATCTTGGTGTCATCTGTGGATTTACTGAGGATGAATTTAATTCCCTAGTCCAAATCACCAATAAAGATGTTAAATGGGACTGGCCCCAACACAGAGCTATGGTGAACACAACTAGAGACTGGCCACCAACCAGATGTAACTCCATCCACCAGCGCTCTCTGGGCCTAGCCCCAGATAGTTTTTAACCCAGGAAAGAGTAGCCTCCTCCAAGCCTTGACCATCCAATTCTCCAGTAACATGCTGTGGGAAAAGGTGTCAAAAAGACTTAAGTCAAGTCTAGATAGACAACATCCATGCCCTAATCATAGAAGGAGATCAGGCTGTTCAAACAGTACCTGCCTTTCACAAACCCCTGCTGGCTGGGCTCAGTCCCCTGGTTGTTGGGCACATTGCTGCACGATGGCACTCAGGATGATCTAATCTATGACCTGGCTCAATCCCCTGGTTGTCGGGCACATTGCTGCACGATGGCACTCAGGATGATCTGATCTATGACCTTCCCTTGCACCAAGATCAGACTGGCAGGCCTCTAGTTCCCTGGAACACCTTTCTGACCCTTCTTGAGACTCTTCATAATTTCCAGTCAAGTGGAACTTCTCCAGTTAATTAGGACACCTCTTAAATGATTGAAAGTGGCTAGGTAAACAATTTTGCTGATTGCCTCATTACTCTCATGTGTGTCCCATCTGGTCCCTAAGACTTGTGGGCATAGGTCTAATTGGCATAGGTCACTAACCATTTCCTCATGGATTATAAGGGCTTCGTTCATCTCTCCATCACAAACTTCCAGCTCTGGAATGTGGGTAGCCTGAGGACAGCTGGTTCTAATGTTACATACTGAGGGAAAGAAGGCATGAAGTACCCCAGCCATTTCCTCGTGCCGTAACAAAGTGCTACATCCATAACACTGCATCCAGCGGTGGATGGAGAATCTCCTTAACTGTCCCTTTGTTGCCAAGGTATTTATAGAAACTTTTTTCATTGTCCTTAACAACAGTTGCCAAATTAAGCCCCAGCTTGGCCTTGGTCCTTCTAATTTTCTCCCTACCTTGTAACACCTTGTAGTCCCCGCAGTTATCTTCCTCTCCTTCCAGAGGTGATATACCCTTTTTTTACCCAGAGTTCCAACCTGCGCTTGATTAAACAGAGAGCTGGTCGTTTTCCCTGCTCGTTTCTCTGATTGGAAAACAGGGACAGCCTGCTTTTGGAGCTCTAAGATTTCCTCTTGAAGCAGATCCAACCTTCCTGGAGTCCCTTGCCCTGCAGGAGTGACTGCAGGTTACCCTGTTACTCAGCCACCTAAACCGGCAGAAGTCTTGCCACTTTTCTTGTAGACCTTGCCTTATGCACACAAACACATATATGTAGAACTAAGAGTAACTTAAAAGCACAGATGTAAGACCCTTTTCAGAGTATTTTCTGTAGACTGATGCCTTGTGGCAATATACAAACAAAGGAAAGAAAAATTACACATTTTAAAATTAATTACAGATTGTTTCTCTCTCATATTCCTGGAAACCTGGCTTCTAGGAAAACCTCAGTCAAGCTTGAGGTTATAAATGAAATCTAATTTAAAAAAGAAGAGTTGTCTTGATACAGTAAAGACTTTTGTCATTAAAGTAAATACATGCTTATTTAGACTGGGTCACATCTTAGAGATGGGAGTGGAGAAGACTAACTAACATAATGTTCCTAAACGGAATATGCTCAGTAATGTTTGTGCTACTGTGGCATAGTGAAACCTCATGGTGATAAATACTGCATTGATTCTTCAAAAAGTATCAGATCTGATAAATTACTGATTGAAGAAAAAAAGGCTAAGGCTCAGTTCACACCAACTGGTATGACTCCAATAAAAATATTCTTGAGAACAGGGCTTTGACATGAAAAAGGGCTTGACAGTTTAATATCAGTATGGTTAAGGTTAGATGTATATTATCTTGCTTTTATCTATGATCTTTTAAAATCTAGAAACATTAATTATATTTTAAATGTACACATAAAATAAACACTTTTAAGCAACCCAGAAATAGATTGTAAAATACAAATTTTCTACTAGATACTTTTGCTTGCTAGGAATACTTGTTTTTGGGTTTTATTTTTAAATTAAACTCCACCACTGGTGGCACTGAAATTGTGCATCAGACTCCTATAGCAGCAAGCCATAGCATTTCTGGTTCAGGAAAAAATTACTTAATTGCAAGATCAATTTTTATATCAGTGTTCACAAATATAACATTTACTACACAAGAAAAAATTCAGAGTAGAATGAAATTCTCAGAACAATGTTTTACTTTTGGGTGATGCTTCTACAAGTAGGCTTTGAAAAGAGTAACAACTCCATCCAAATCATTATGGGCTTCTAAAGGGCCTCAGTACATTAAGTTTCTGGGATTTTATTGTTGTTTTTATTGTTTTTGCCAGAAGACCATATAACAGCCATTACAAAACAGATAATCCATGCCAAAAGCTTCCACCACTCATCTGTTATGAAAATGATTAGGATGTTGGAATTTCAGAATGGAAAATTGTCTGTAAGAAAACAGAAAACAGCGAAGCACTGAGAAAAGTAACCTTTCATCAAAAAAAAATCTGCATCAATTGTTGTGGGAAAGAGAAACTAGAAAAAGATATTGAAAGTGTAATTAACAAATGGTATTATAGTCCTTCAAGGAAATCACAGTTTGGAATAGCTTTTCTTAATGAATATTTCTCTTGAAAAATAGTGTTGTATCAATCATCCTTGATATTTATAACAATAACAAAATATCCTCATGTATTTTCCTAAGTAATATTGTTTAAATGGCATAATAAATGCTGTCATTCTGTGTACTAACAAAAAAGTGCAGTCCTTTGTTCTGTGCATGATTGCATTTACACATTATAGAACTATGAAATATTTACAGAAGGAAGGTTAAATCAATACAGGTTTAAAATTTGCACTTCTGTCTCCTGGGTCTTATATCATCTTGACTTAATGAAGTAAAAGGAGAGAGAATGTTGACACACAGAAAAAATATTTCGACTCTCCTTTATTGTACACAGAGAGGGTATTAAAGTAGAATTTGCTGTTGGTTCATACTGTAATTAATTATTACACCTTTTTTGTTCAGGCTAGCATTTGAGTTGTCTCATTTGCAAAACATAGATACTAACTATTAAGCAAAGGAGAAGGAAGATACAATCAACAGAAAAGAAAAAAAAAATTACTTAAACCATACAAGTCCTTAACCAGTGCTGATTACTAGTGGATTTAAGATACAAAACATTATTTGAACTAAAAGAAAAAGAAATTAATTTACCAGAGTTTCCTGAAGTAAAGGGAAAAAATCCCACAACCCCCCCACCCCTGACCATGTCAAGACAATGTGAAGTTTTTAAGTAAAGGAGCACATATTTATAAATATCTGGTCTTACGTGTTTATTTGGGTAGTTAGACTCATAAATCAAATTAGCATAAATTATTGTTATACACACATTTTTCAGATCAGTTCCACAGCCAAATAGGAATATGCCCATTGCTATTCATTAAAGTCACACTTCATCCATGTAAGGATAGCTAGCTTTGTTTTTTCATTTTGAATGCAGATAGACAAGATATTCACAGAATTTATTTTATGAATCTAAAGATTATAGTTTCATTTAGGATTTTTTCTGCAAAGAATTTTTTTCTAAATGCAATTTTTAAATTATCAAGAATTATTTAAGATTATATAGTAACATCTTTGAGATTCTTTTGTTCCCCAGCTATTAGCTTTCACCATATATTTTTATCATCTCTCATTCCTACCAATTATTTATGGGGTATAACAACTTATTGCACAGTCTTCCCTTTGGTTTTATTGAATGACATTTTGATAAACTAGAAGAAGGAAGTCAGAGTGATTTTTAAACCCTTTTAAATGCTTACTAATTGTTATTTTTTGCACAGTAATTTAGGATCTGTTACTGTGGAGACAAGAAAAACTGTCACATTTTTTAGTTCCTACTGGCAATTGAAATTGATAGTACGTAAAACCAGGAAGAAGGTCCAACTAAAATGCTTGATTTGATGCACTCTGCAGATTCCCATCACAGTACCTGTGGTAAAAGTTTGACAAAGACAGGGGCTAGATTCTGCATCTGGGAAGGATTTCCTGGGAAGCAGCCCCACAGAAAAGGACCTGCGGGTCCTGGCTGAAAGTTGAACATGGGTCAGCAGTGCCCTGGCAGCCAGGAGGGCCAACCCTGTCCTGGGTTGCATCAGGCACAGCATCACAGCTGGGCAAGGGAGGGGATTGTCCTGCCCTGCTCTGAGCTGGGGCAGCCTCACCTCCCGTGCTGGGGGCTGGTCTGGGTGTCACAATATGAGACAAATATAAAACTATTAGAGAGCACCCAGAGGAGGCCAACAAGGATGCTGAAGCACCTTGAGGGGAAGCTGTATGAGAAGTGGCTCAGGTCACTTGTTCTGTTCAGCCAGGAGGAGACTGCGAGGAGATTTCATTGCAATCTGCAGCTTCCTTGTGAAGGAAAGAGGAGGGGCAGGCGCTGGCCACCACCCTTTGTGGTAGCCATTGATGGACTTGAGGGAATGGCCTGAAGCTGAATCAGGGAAGGTTTAGGCGGGATATCAGGAAAGGATCTGAAATTAGAGGGTGGTTGGGCACTGGAACAGGCTGCCCAGGGAAGGGATCACAGCACTAGCCTGACTGAGTTCAAGAAGAATTTAGAAAATGGACACACAGTGTGATTCCTAAGGTGTTCCTCTGCAAGGCCAGGAGCTCGACTTCAATGATCCTAACGAGTGTCTACCAGTTGAGTATATTTTACAATTCTCTGAATCTCTAAGTGTATCCTGTTCTGAAGTTACTAGTTGGATTACTAGCTAGATTCAATGTTTTTCTTTTTTTTTTTTTAGCCATGCATATGCTTCTCATGGGCTAGAAATTTAGCTGGTGAGACATTTATTTTGCAGGCTGCTTTGAGTGAAGAACACATGCAACAAGAAAGAATTTATTGAAGGTGATTCAGGGGAATAATTTGAAAGTCCTGCTTGAGAAGCAAGGTTTTAAGCATTCATAAATGCCAAGAAACACACTATTGCTCACCAACTATTTACCAGTGTAAGCATTTGGGCCTGTACCTTAGACATGACAGCAAAGGAAAAGCAAGTAATATTGAAGTGTGTATTTGAGATGCTTCTCAGTACACTTTCTCCTTATGGCACAAAAGAAGGTGAAGGCAATGGCAGAAGGATATTGAAAATCTCGGGATTCTTGAGGCACCCCTTTACAGGCCTGTGTAAACTCAGAAACTTGCAGAGACGTGATATTGCAGACTCTCTTTAAGACACAAAATCTGGAAGAGAATTCTACTCTTTCAAACAGAAACGTCCTTAAGACTTTCACTCGCTAGATGACTAGACACAATCACCTTCAGATCTGATTCAGATCAGAATCAGGAAGCTGAGAGCAGGCAGTGAAAACCAAACTATGAGCAGTTCCTTGACCTCAGAGTAAGTGTGAAAAATTATTGAGTTTGCATGGCAAGCTTTGGTAGCAGGTGGGCCTACAGGGTTGGCTTCTATGAAAAGCTGCTGGGAGATTCCTTAAAGTTGGTCAGAGCCAATCCCAGCTGGCTCCAAGACAAATGTGGTGCTGATTAAGGCTGGGACAATTAAAAAAAGTGGTAACACTGCTTTGATAAGATATTTAAGAAGAAGGGAAAAAAAAATTATTGCATAGTTGTAATTGAGGCCAGAGCAGTGAGGTGAGAACATCTGAGAGGAACAATTCCACAGACACTCAGGTGGATGAAGGAGGAGGAGGAGAAGGTGCTCCAGGCATCCAAACTGAGATGCTCCTGGAGCCCCTGGTGCAAACCATGGCGAGGCAGCTGTGCCCTGCAGCCCATGGAGAACCATGGAGATGCAGAGATCCACCTGCAGCCCATGGAGAAGACCCACATCTGAGCAGGTGGATGCCTGAGAGGAGGCTGTGACCCTGTGAGAGACCCATGGAGAGAGGACGCATAGAGAGAGGAGCCACCTGTCCATGGAGAACTGCACCCTGTGGAAGAGTATCCCACCCTGCAGCAGTTTTGGAAGAATTGTCCATGGTTTGACTCACATTGCAGCAGTTCACTGAGAGTTGTTGCTCGTGAGAAGGACTGAGATGTTGGAGAAGTTCATGGAGAACTGTCTCCCATGGGAGGGACCCCATGGTGCAGCAGGGGAGCAGCCCGTCTCCCTGAGTAGCAGGATAAATATGTGATGAACTGACCATAACCCCCATTTCCTGTCTCCCTGTGCCACTGGGGGAGGAGGTAGAGCTGGGAAGGGGGGCAGGCAGGGAGAAGATATTTTGAAGGTTTGTATTATTTCTCATTATCCTACTCTGATTTTGTTAGCAATAAATTCAATTACTATCTCTAATTCCAGCCTATTTTTCCTGTGACACTACAAAGTGAGTGATCTCTCCTGGTCTTTATCTCAACTCATGAATCCTTTGTTATATTCTCTCTGCCCTGAACAGCTGCAGAGGGGAGTGATAGAGAGGCTTTGGGGAGTGCCTGGCATCCACCCAGGGTCAACACTATACACCAGATCACTTGAGACAGTCCCCTTCTGATCTGATTCAAAGCAGAATTGAGAAGCTGAGTGTAAGCAGTGAAAACAAAACTGTGGGCATTCCCCTGACCTCAGAATAACTGTGAAAACTTGTCAGGGACAATATTGTGAAGTAACAATCAGAATTCGTTAATACTAAATTAGTTTATTTCTATTATTGTTTTGTTTTATTCATTGTAATGCAAAGAAGATTGTTCTGGAAAATTAATAAACTAAGTTTTGAGGCAGTGTATTCGGTTTACAAGTCAGGGGTTTGATAGGGGGCAGAGTTAAGGGGCGGTTTCTTTGAGAAGCTGCCAGAAGCTTTCCCCATGCCCAACGAAGCCAGTGCCAGCAAGCTCAGCAGCAGACCCTGCACTGGCCATGGCTGGGCCCATCCGTGATGGTGACAATGCTTCTGGCATAACATATTTGAGGAGGAAAAAATTATTGCACAGAAGCAATTGCAGCCAGAGAAGAGGGAGCTGACAGTATGTGAAAGAAACCTTTCTGCAGACATTAAGGAGGAGGTGCTCAAGGCACTGGAGCAGAGATTCCCCTGCAGCCCATGGTTAGGACTGCGGTAAGACAGGCTGTCCCCTCACAGAGGCCCAAGGCGGGTCAGACACCCAGCTGTGGCAAGGGAAAACCAATCCCATTCCAGAGCAGGTGGGTGTGACCTGAGGAGACTGTAAGCCTGTGGGTGTCCCATGCCAGAGCATTGCAGGACCTGCAGAGCCATGAAACGAGCGAGGATCCTGCGCTGGAGCAGGTTTGCTGGGCAGGGCTTGTGACCCTCTGAGGGAGGCGTGCTGGAAGCAGTCTGTCCCTGAAGCACTGCACCAATTGTGGAAGGGACCCATGCTGGAGCAATTTGTGAAGAGCTGCAGCCTGTGGGGAGAAGGACACATGCTGGAGAGGTTTGTGTAGGATAGTCTCCCGCGAAAGCGACCTCATGCTGGAGCATGAGAGGAGTGTGAGATGTCATCCACTTCATGAGAAAGAAGAAGCAGAGACAACATGAGGTGAACTGACTGCAACCCTCATTCCCCACCCCCTGTCAGTGTCACTTCTGTCCCCATATAAATTGTGATGATAATTTTACAGCTTAGGCATGCAACCTATGTCATGACTGGGGAAAATCAAACCATTTCACTAGAGGCCATTGAGCAAATCAATAACTGGTTTATAACACTGAAAGCAGTTGTTAAGATCTGCAGGAGTGACAAAAAGCCCTGTTCTGCATGTAAAAATATTTTCAGTGGGCCCACTAACTGATAAAAACATTTACTCTATGTTTTTATGACTTCTCTGGGAAACAAGCTAAAGCACCAAGCACCAATCACAATTTCACATAGGAAAATGCAAGTGAAGTCAGGAAATTCAAGTAAATTGACAAATCACTGCTGTATTGATAGTGATAATCATTTATGCCTGCATATATATGCAGAACACTTGATGAAACAACACTCCTCATACTCTACATATTTATTTTTATTTTATCATTAAACTTTTTTCTATTATCCTAGGTTTCTCATACTGTGACAAACACCAGGATGTGCAATACAGAATAGATTTAATTTTTAATTTCCCTCATCCGAACTTAATCCTAGGCTAGCAAATGGGGAGGGTTGTTTTTTTTTTGATGATGAACAAAGAGTGTCATAGGATTCTTTTGTGTCATAGAGTCAAAGAGACATCTGTTTATGGAACAGATTTTAAAAACATAATATTCAGGAGAATAATACAAATAAATTCCTGTAGTGTAATAGATTTCGAAAGGCTTGCTACAATGGCAAATAGTATCCTCCTGCAATGTAAACACTGGCAATGAATTGAGATATTTGTTCTCAGAGCAACCAAGATTGTACCTGTGAAAATTTTCCACTACAACGATTTTGTATTTCATACTGGAAGACTAATGATAATGCAAAATTTTCATGTGAATAGCACTGTGCAATTTTGCTACTCAACATTATGCAATACTAACATTTTTCCTTTACTGTCATTACAACAGTGTACTGTGATTTTCTTAAAATAACAGAATATGAGTTGGAGACAACAGGGAGGGCTGGGATATAGGTTTTGGGGAGTAAATCTCCAATGTTTAAAATCTTTGGCAAACTAAATTCCAGATATATTTTTTAAAAAAGCCCCTAAATTTATAACAAAAAGGCCCTATTTACAACAACAGTGACAACAACAATGCAGCTTTAACAGAGTTAAGAAAGCTGTGTTTAATAGCATGCTTCCTGATTATGACTTTTTCAAGGCTTTTGGTGGATCGTTTGAAAAAATATTAAAAAAAAATGAATGAATGTTGGCGGATGCCCACGCAGATGGAACCCACTCTCCCAATGCTGCTCAGCAGTATTTATCAGAGGATTGGGAATGCAATAGTGATAGTTCTTCAAATTTAAGGGCAACTTTCCTATAATCTCCAATGTAGCCAGGACTGTATCTGAAATTTGCAGTAGCTACACACTGCATTATTAGAAATAGCTGAGTGGGAAAAAAATTAGTTTCTTTCATCTCCTTGGTTTTACCTACTTAGTTTACATCCTTTATTTCAAAAGCCTTCTCTCCCCTCACCTTTTTCTCTTTCTATGAACTATGAAGTAGAGTTAAGAATGTTTAGGGCTCTGAAATTGCTTTTAATGAAACAAATAAATTAATAAATAACATTGTATTATGATTATGACTCACAAAAAACTCATACTATGTTTTTCACTCCTTTGTAATGTAAGCTCATCATTCAAAGAAGATAAAAGTAAAAATTATGGAAGCTGATGCTGTGCACATCTTGCAGAACATCTGAAAGAAAATAATTTTGTATTTCTCAAAAGTATTTGTGAGTGACATGATTACTTTGAAGTATTTTTACTTTACTTTTTTTAGTATATTTGAATTTTGGTTAGTATTCCCTTTATTTTTCTTTTAATCTATTTAGCCCAGAAAGGGTAAAAAGCAAAACAAAACCAATCAAAACAAAAACTCCAAAAACAAAACCAAAGCAAAACAAAACAAAACAAAACCCAAACAAATGAAAAAGCAAATAACCAAAAACCCAAACAAAAAACCAAAAAGCCAAACCACAAAAGAAACAACAAAAGAATTTTAAAATAGTTAGAAAAAAAAAGCACATTTTTAGACAATAAGTGTTAATACATCAAATTTAGCCCAAAAATATTAATACATCAAATACATCAAATTTAGCCCAAACAAATAATTTCTCTAAAATATAGCATGCTTTTGTCATGACCACAGGACACACATTCCATAAGTTACCTGTTATCTGGTCTCTTGCCATGAACAAGAAAATACAAGGGTACTGATAGAAAATACTCTTTTTATTAAAAAGATGTAAGGAAGATTTGTTTGAGCCAGTAAACTTGTTCCCACACTAAATACATCTGGCAAGGATCAGCTGAAGAAATAGACTTGGAGACTGCTGCTGACTAGGAATACAATGTTTTCCATTACTTCAAAGACTTGTGAAAGACAAACAGTATTTTCCTTCCAAAAAGAATTCATTGACCAATTCAAGTATGAAGAAGTCTTTCCATTTATCTCAGTGGATCTTCAGGAAGAGCTTTTTATGAGGAAAGAAATGTGATATACAATATAGAAACACAAGCCAGATAACCATAAGATATATATCTGTGTGATTGTACATAGAAAAAGAAACAACAGAGCACTTTGCAGAAAGCCGTGCAGAGGCATAGACAAAATTGATGGTTTTCTAAATCTCTCTCCTGAATGGATGAAGCTCTGGTCCCAAGACAACTGATGATACTTCTTCTGCTCCTATGCGCACACAGCATCCTTAAGCAGCTAAAATAAAAGATGATGTTTAAATTAGATATTAATTTCTGAAACTTTAAATTGAATAACCATAAAAGTAACCCTGATCAGGAGTAACATTTAAGGAAGATGTTACAGAGGAAGGCCACAAATGTCTGAAACATTCCCTGCCTTTTCCTGCAATAACTTATTCTTCTTGTAATCTGGTTGCTATCTCTGGTAGCATGGATAGGTCTGTATGAAGTGAATTTGTGAGATGAAACAATGAACCATCACAACCATATGTGAAGGGCAGCCATGTCTTTGTACTTCCTCCATCTGCACATTACAAGAAGAGTAGTTATACCTTTAAGAGAAAATAACTATTCTCTTTGTAACAGAGCACTCTTGTGTGCAAGTCTGTTGTCCATAGCTTGTTTTTCAAGGTGATTTAAATCCCTGCAGAGCTCACCATAGTGGAACAGCCCTGATACTTCTCATGGGCATATTGCTGAATCAGCCAGTGAACGTGCTCATGCTATACATCACTTTGGCACCATTAAAGAATTATAGGACATCACATGGTCTTGCAGAAATTAATCACTGCTTAACAGTCTGTGCTCATGTGTTTATGAAGTCGTTTGAAATATCTGCATGTAGCCATTAGTACTCTGAGGAGAGTGTATCTGCAGTTAATGAACCACAGCACTATGTTACAGCTGAGATAGATAGTTTTCAAATTGATAATTAATATTTTGGATGATTGCTTTATGCTATCTGCAATGCATTGCAATGATATTTCCAATCATGCCTAAATACTGAGAGTGGCAGTTGTATTCTCACACAAATATACAAGTACTTACTATACCAAAATTATTAAAGAAGATATATCTAAATATAAAAAATATGTGCCAAATCCTCTTCAACTGCACCAAAAAAAAGTACTTAAATAACAATACCCTAGAAATTAGTGTGTATCTGCAGTGTTTTATTAATAAGACTAGAATAAGTTTCACATATTTCCAGTCTATATTTTTTTTCAAATTAACATTTTGAACACACCACTCTAGAACATCATGACATGTACAGAAAATGTTCTGTTTCAGAAGCACTGAACTAAACACACCTCCTTTTATGTTAATGGTGAATGCATGTGTACAATGAGGCACTTTTGTGGAGACCACATTTCAGACCACATTTAGTGGAGTTGGATTTGGGGGAGGAAAGGAAATTGCTTTTTTTTTTGAAGAACAAAGTCAGCAGGTTCTTTATTAGATTTCTCAAAAAATAGTCCACCATTAAGTGTTCACCTTTTTTATACAATTCAGCTTTTATAACTGAACATCAATTAGCCTTCTCATTAAAATAAAAGACATGGGAAAGTGGACATTCTAAGTTCTTTGCACTAACCTATTCTTCAAGTTTTTTTATCATTATTATACTTTATTCCTAAAGTGGAAAAGAGTGAAAGTGGCTTGGTGAGTTTTTTAATTGAAACAATTGAATTTTGAGATAAGAAGTGCCTTAGAATGAGTTTGCAAGTTTCTCTAAATTTCAGGGACATGAGATATTTAGTATGCTTAAATATAATTATTAGAGACACCTAACCCTGAAATTTTGTCATTCATTTAAATAAATTCTACAAGCTTAAGGGTATAATAGATATTGAACAATGTATTCCAGAATTAAGTCAAAAAGGGCAAGCAAGTGTTTTGAAAAATATTGCTGATCTCACTGACCTCTTCCACATATGTTTATTGGAAATCCATTGGAATATATAAGCTTATTTCTACGAAGAAAATTTTGTACTGTTTGCTTACTGACAGTCATGTTTTAAAAAGTTCTAAAAGTTAGTGAGAAAATTTGGTTTTAACCTGAGTTAAAATTTTTGGCTAATAGTTGCCATTAGAAAATAAGATGGACAGAGTAATAATGTAAATAATTACATTTCCCTAAAATCAGAGGCACAAGAGAAATTTCTGCTTACATCTTCAGGAATACTTCCCCTAACTCCCAGTGCTCCATCTCTGCCTTTCTGCAGGGCTATATGGCTGTCATGTGGTTCTTTATTCCTGTTTTTGCTTCCAAAGGCCATTCTAACACTAATCTTGTTCTTGCATTTGTTCTTACATTGGTTAATGAAACTATCTAACATCTACAAATTGGATCTAATGCTTTGCAGCTCTTTTGTTTTTGTTGTTAATTTCCCATAAGTGCCAGAATATGGCTATATACACACTTGTATCTATATAACTATCTTTTTTCTAATATATTAATCCTAGAGAAACTAGTGAAAAAGCAAATTTTCCATTTTATTTTCCTCTTTGAAGAAAGTTAGTACTTTTAAATTGTTTTGAACGTGAATTTCACTTAAATAAAATTAAGTTCTATGCAAGAAGAAATACTGGGTTATTTAATCTAACGCTGAGTTTTTGATTTATACATAATGGCAAAATTCCATTGAGGAATACTGAAGGTTTTCATGTGAACTCCACTGGGCTGTTCAGATGATGCAGACAGACAACTTCCTTCTCTCTGGCAGGATCTGTGGATGGACAGATTTTGGGGGCAGGTATAGTGAGAAGCAACTGGAGGTGCCAATACTGCACATCTACCCAGCAGCTCATTCAGGAGTGCCACTGTCCTGGTTCATCAGGTCTGCCCTTCCACCCTGTTCCCAGAGGAGCAGGGCCTGCTTCAAAGCCAGAGGGTTTGTTCCAAGACCTCAGTCTTCCACCATGATGGAATCCCAGGCAGTTCTTGAGTTCTTGAGCAACTTGATGAGCACACACTTTCAACAAGACATGTCAAGCTCAATGAATTTTTTTTTTAACTGATAAAACTTTTTCGCTTTAAACTGTGTAATGAACTGAGTATGAACCAGTTTCACATCCAGCAATTTCAGGTTTTATTAAAACGCAATATACAATATACTCTCAACCAGATTTTCTTTTATATGTAATGAAAGTCTTGAAGCAGATGCCTAGTCTACTATTCATACTTCAGTCTGCTGCAAGACTTTCATTACATATAAAAGAAAATCTTCTGAGCTTTCTTCAAAGCCCAGTGAAATTTAATTGCAACTGTCTTAAACAATACGTAAAGCAGTTTTGAAAACAGGGTTTTGTCGGGTAGGCATGGCATATCAAAACTAAATTGTAAAAGTTATTAGAGCAAAGATTTAATTGCAGCTATTTACTGACTTGTATCAGACATCCAGAGATGGACATGGACATCAAGGCTACCTCTGGCTTTTAACTATTAGAGGTTTTTTAGCTTTTTGATAGAGTATTATAGAAAATGTATCTCCGTTACCATAATCAGCCATGTCTAATTTATTAAGTAATTCGGATGACTAGGAGCAATCATAATATCAAAGCAGTTGATGTTGAGGGCACTGTGTCTGTTGCAAGTCATAAGGGATTTATTCTGGAAAAAAATTTAGTGTGTCACTCTGTACTGGATGTCCTCACAACACACAGCTGGAGGCTGTCCCAGGAAGAAGTGATAGCTTGGACTTTGCATCCACGTTAGTGAGCACATGGACCTGAGCATGGAGGTGAGCACAGTTTAGCTTTCCCCTCTAAGAAATCTAGATTGTGAGGCAGCAACTGGGACAACAGCTTCAAAATAATTTTTGATCTGAAATAAAACGCTAAAACAAATTCAAATTAATTTTTAAATTAATTGTTCTGGTAT
Source organism: Melozone crissalis (assembly GCF_028551555.1). Lineage (NCBI taxonomy): Eukaryota > Metazoa > Chordata > Aves > Passeriformes > Passerellidae > Melozone > Melozone crissalis. Next base: position 38,015,767 of record NW_026535783.1, on the reverse strand, counting down.
TAGCTGAATTTTAATTACAAGGAAAAAAACCCAACTACTTGTGTGGACTTTATTATTTCAGCTTTGAACCCTGGCTTCGGTCAGAAACCACAAATTTCTATGAGGATTTCACAAGTTTATGTGTGATTTTAAAAGCTCACTGTAAAAGAAGGAACAAACCAAACTGATAAAAAATCTACAAAACTGGATTCTGGGTAAAGATTAGAGCCACATAAATGCTTACTTGATTTTGATATAAAAAGCTAACAATAATTTTGTAAACTGTATTTCATCAGAAATCTTATCTACAGGACCAATTATGCTTCACTGGGAGAAGGGAAATTATTGTTAAAACTGTATGTTTTCCAATTAAAATCTTTTTAAAAAGCCAAAAAATTCAGTGTATTAGACAATCTTTGACTGTAGTATCTTTGTTTGGTTTAATTTCTAAAGATATTATGAATGAGAGTAGTTTCAACAAACAAGCCACATTTTTGCAAGCAGATCCCCAACTCAGGAACATCTCAACATGCACATGCACTCTTCTGAAACAGAACTTATAGTCTCCCTTCTTCACTATGAAGATATGCTTCATAAAGATATGCTTTCCTAAAGCTTTCTCTTTCCTATTACCTGTCAAACCACATGTAGTGAGGATTGAAACACTCCACATAAACAAAAAACACCTAACCAAGTCGTTTTGATGATGTAAAAATTTTTCCCCCCAATTTTCTTTGAATCTTGCCCACTCTGTTTCCTAAATCCCAAATATAAAAAAAAAATATTGGGGAAGTTTAAAGATAACCCTAATAACCCTACAAGAAGTCAAAATATATGTAGCTTGCTTTGCTAACATAAACACTATGGCATCCCACAGTGAAGAGCTGTGAAAAACTGGTAAGATCAGACATACAGGATGCACAAAGTCCTGTAGTGGATGTGAAAGAGAAGCCAGCCTGTGTTTTTGGTTTGTTGGACCTCCAAGGGGCCTTTACAGAATCAAGGAATTGTAGAATGTTAAGGGGCTGGAATGGACCTTAAAAATCATCTGCTCTCAGCTTCCCCTACTGTGGGCTGGGACACGTTCCACTAAACCAGATTACTGAAGGCTTTATCCAACCTGGCCTTGGGCATGGCCAGGGCTGGGACATCCACAACCTCCCTGGACACTCTGTGTCTCATCTCCCTCAGAGTAAAGATGTTTTTCCTAATATTTTACCTAAATTTCCCCTTTCAATTTGTACCCATTGTACTCCTTGTCCTGTCACTACAGCTCCTGATGAGATGTACCTCTGTGGTTTCCCTGTGGGCCTTCTCCAGATAGTTGTACAAAATATTACAGCACAGTTAAATAAATATGGTTTTTTTCAGTCTTATACTTTCAAAATTGAATTCCACTTTCAAGATATTTTTAAAGGAAATCCTTAAGGAAAAACATAAAACAACACATCATCCTGGGATGTTTATCCTGAAGAGTTCCCTTCCAGACATCAGACATGACATAACTGAGAGATAACTGCCAGTTTAACAACCATCATGAAGCTTCCTATCAAAGAGTTTGCATTTGAGACTGAGAATGAAAGTAGCAGGAGATAGTTCATGTGGGAGAACTCCTGCATGTCTTCTTTTATCTGCAAACAAATGAACTATGAAAGAATCACACAGCACAACAAGGCCACATGAGTATTTGAGCAACTGTGTATAACAAGCTAAAACTAACTACATATAGAAACTGGCAGTTTGAGACTACCTTCTGAAAAAGAGAACAATGGGGACCAAAGAAAACCACCCAGGCCACTTAAGACTGATAATACTTGATTCCCAATTAGTGGTAGGTAAAGATGCTGTATTCCTGCCAACAAAATCTTAAAAGAGATAGAGACAAGGTGAAGGAGGAAATAAGAGAAATATTTTCTTCTTTTAACAGATGGTAAACTGCAGCAAGAATATGTAACTTTTCTTCACAGCATATTATAAAATAAGGCAATTTACTGCAGGATTTGAAAAGAGTTTTTCCTTTAGAATGTGCCATAATGACTATTTTTCTCCATTTTTCTATGTTTGTTTGATGATTTCCCTGCAGCTGCCAGACAACAATGCATTTGTATCTGAAGTAGCAAAATAAGGTGGGAAATAATTTCCTTATGCTATTTCTGTGTTTGCTTGTAAATCTAAGCCTTCCTGGATACAAACTCCACTGCACAGGCTGGGAAGTGAATATAACCTCATATACAATCATTTCATGCTTCAGTTATGCTTGATTTTTCATGCTCTTTGAACCTTAATTTAACTGTGAAGTTCACTTAATTAGAATTTGGGCTTCAGGAGTGCTTTTAAAGAATGTGTTTGTGTTTTGATTTGTTATTTAATCTTGTTTTCCAAGGGTAATGAAGAAAATCAGGATTGAACTGAGTGGCCAAGTATAGCAAAAGGAATTTCTTTCACATTTCCTTCATCCTTACTTCATTAAACTGTAATATTTCCTTGTTTGAGGCATTACCATTTTTATTCCTTGTAGAGTACTTGTGGCTGATATGCCTCATCCCAAGAAATTATTTCAATAAAACGCAGACTTCAAGTTACCTCTGAATTTAACTGCAGTACTCTATCAAAATGAAGTCAATATAATAATGAATTCCTGAAATCCACTACTTGTCAATCAAATAATAATAACATTATTTCTGAGCAAAGGTAAATAAAAGTTACATGCCATCAGAAAAAAAAAAAAGAAATCAAGAGTTTTGAAATAAATATAAGTTTTCTCATCATCTCTAATTGTCACTTGCTGTAGATGTCAAACTAGTAGAGTAGCAGAATCTAATTTCCTTGTTTGATTCACCATGAAATTAAACTGAACTGACAATTTTTATTTTCACCTGGCAAATTCTTCCAACACTATTTAAATCTAGCTAATCAAGTACAGTTATCTGCTGCACACACTTGTCTCTCTTACCACACCTCTGATTTGCAGTATCCCACATCCGCAGCTTCCTCTGACAGCCTGGCATTGGAATACATTTACAGTCTTGCAAGGTGTAAAGGAATGCATGGACACAGTCAGCAAAGCTGCCAGTGAATGTATAAAGTCATAGATCTACTTCTGAAAGATGATGGTCAGGAAGGAAAAATAAAAGTTTCAGAAGTATGGGAAGCAAAACAAGCTTATATACTGAAATGCATTACAAACATTTCTAATGTTTTTATTCATAAATAAGTAGTTTATTTTGTTAATGCTTTGCTCATTAAAAATATGGGAAGCAATAATTGATATCCAAACTGTCTCATATTCGTTACGTGCAGGTGCAGTACATCCATTACACCATGAATTTGGGGTCAGACTACATACAAGGATATCTCTTAATTGGGTGAGCTGTAAACTCAACTTCGATATCTCTGACTGCAACAACTCAAGTTTCCTATAAAGACATGGGTCTGGGTATCCATAAGTTATATTTTCCCTCAATAAATAATTCAGAATTTGAAGTCCAGTGGTCACATCTCCCTCTGAAACAGAGGGGAACTGGGATTGTGTATAATATGAAAGATATTTGACCTCTTGTACTCCCCTGTAAATTAAAGCTTCTCTCCTTTTGACATTGAGAGCAGAGGCTGTGAGGCATGCTGTAAATAGTGAGAAGGAGTCTGTGTCTACTTGGCTGTAAACTCATAAAATGTGATTATGCTGGGGTGCAACCTGCTGGGGAGCAACCTGAAGCCTTTGTTTCCTCCTTCCTAGGACAGAAGGCACACAGAGCATCAGAGAGCAAGGTATTGCTTCCTCAGCTCCCCATTACCCACCCCTGTTTCCAGTGAGAGGAGGGAGAGACAGGTCACTGGGCTGCAATTTCTTCTTTGCAGTTCCCCCACAGAGAGGCAGCTCATTGCAGACTGTATTCCTAGGGCAGCACCTAGCTTTAGCAACTGCTAAAGCCACTTTAGCAACTGCTTTCTTGGCAAATTTTATCCAAGGACAAACTCTTCTTTTGTGAAAAAAGTCTGTGAAGATGCTGAAGAGAGTGAAAGGCATCAAAGGGGTTTTTTTTAACTGTTCTCTTCACCATTAAAGAAACATAGATATATTTATTTTGTCTCACTTAAACTGCAGTTTTGCTTTACATTATTTGTTCCCATCCACCAGGTTTCTTCTGTTAGAAGCTGCATGACACCCTTAAGTTTCCTTTCTAATGAGGTAAATCTGCTAAATGTTAGTGAATAAAGGAGGTATAATAATAATATTTGACAGACAATTTACGGTAGACCAAGGAGAAAAATGTCATCTGTCTTTGGACAGGATGAAGAATTAATTTCCTTGAATCAATTGAGAAGTTACAAATAAAATTTCATAATTACCCTGTGTCTTTGTGACAAACAGCGCCATTCCAAAACTGGGCCCAAAACACATTGTGGAGATATTTGATATTGTGGAGATACTTGCATATTGTGGAGATAGCTTGACTATTTTGAAGAGAGACTTTTCAGATTTTTAAGATGTGCATATTCTGCCTCCCAGCCTGCATGCAAGCTCTCAATAGCATCACACGCTTTCCATTCATTCTTACCTGCCTGCTTTACAACTTCTTTTTCCTCTAGCAAAGAAAACAATTCACCTCAGCTCAATAAGCTGTGAACAATTTTTCCTCCAAGAGTGCCAAATTGTTTCAGCTAAGATCACAAGAATCTGTTGTTTCCAATATTTTCTAACTGCAGTGATTTTCTTTCCAGGAACATTTCCGTTGCCTTCTGTCTTTCTCTATCAACTTTCTGTGAATTTATTCCCTACTTTTGGGAAATTCAAATCCTTACATGGCAACACAACAGAAGGGGCCTCTAGTGGATTATTGTATTTGAAGAATCTCTAGTCTATTGAACCAATCTCACCAGAATTTCAACTTTATATTGCAGATATTAAAGGAAGTTTAATTACTGCAAGTACTGAAGTTAGCACATGATGCTGCATAATTTCCACAGTTTTACAATAATATAATATTTCAATCATTCTCTTGTCCCATACAAATAATGCAACTTAATTCATCCTAACTAGACCTTTTGCTGTAGAAACTGTATAAATGCTATGTTGATACAGAATGAAAAGTGCACTTTTATATTTCACTTGGAAATCAATATCTACTCTTTTGTTGGAAATTACATAATACCTCTATATTCCTTTATGAATGCTTTTCCTACTGAGTAAATGAATTCAGTGCCTTGGAAAGGGAAGACATGCATCAGATTCATGCCTCATGGGATTTCTTTGAAGTTTAGGAAGTAAAAGCATAGATTGACTTGGCCCCACACACACAAACAAGTCAGATTGCCAGGGAGTTAGACCAACAACACTATTTCATGGTCTAAGCCAAGAGCAAGTAATGAGAAAAAGACAATGGTTTATTTTGGAAAAAAATATGCTTGTAATCTCCTGAGACTTAGCATTTTTTGTCTTTAAAAAGAAGTAGATTTTGGAAGCTATTAAGAATAGAAAAAGCTTTTAAAAGTTAACTTCTGTGTTTGGAAAAAGAAAAAAGGAAAAACAACCAAATACGACATGGAAAGTTTATTCCCTGTGCTACCACAATTAGTGTACTACCAAAATTAGTGAAGCAGTTGCAATAAGATAGAGTCATCTTGTACTAGCCAATGAAATGCAGCTGAAAAAGTAAAAAGTTGCATGTAGTTACAAAGCACACTATTTCCTGAAACACCACATGGTTCAAGAAGTACAAGAAACGCAACACACTAGAAAAGACTAAAAACTCAAATATTGGAAGCCAAAACACACTGTCCTTGCTTACACAAATACTCCTAAGTAATTCCGTATGATAGCTTTCCAAGTGTGGTTGGCAGACTTGAGTGTGTGCATTTCCTTTTTCAGAATCTGAATAATCAACAACACACAATCACACTTTCCAACAATAAAAATAGTTTAGAATTTAACCCTGAATGGACATCATACTTAAGATTGCATATTTGAGTCCTAGAGAAGAAAGAGAGGAGTTTATTTTCATTTATTTTACCCAATTTTATGTTGATGATAATGTTAAAGATGTTAACCTTCCATCATTACAGGTAATTTTAATGTCACTGTAACTGACTCCCCATACTGCAAAGTCACTTGAGCAAAAAGATGACCAGAAGCTCTTAATGGAGATGCTCTGATAAATCTTCCTTCTACTAAAATACAGAATGCCAAATTTATTCATGTTCTAAATTCATTCGTGGTCTTCACAACATTTTTACTTCTAAACTGCAGACACGTGTTTAACAGATTGACTGTTAGATGCATAAAAAAACTGTCTGGATGGCCATGTCCAAAGAGTTCCTCAAAACCCAAGTGGCAACCAAAAGGAGTAGCGTTCCTCAAGGGTCCAGTACTATTTCAGATCTTCATAAATGACATAGTGGGTGGGATTGACTGTTCCCTCAGCAAGTTTGCAGAAGACGCTGAGCTGAGTGGTGCAGTGGATTCACTTGAGGGAAAGGACACCATCCAGAGGGACCTTGACAGACTTGAGGAGTGGAAGTGTTCTGTGGTCTCAGTACAGACCACACTGAACCTTTTCAATGGATAAAAGCAGCCTATGGGAACGACAAAGCCAGACTTTTACCAGGACCTATAGTGGTAGGAGGAAGGGTAGCAGTATATTTAGGCTAGGAAGAGGTTAGACTGAAAAAGCTTGCTGAGAGAAGTTGTGGAAGCCCTGTCATTCAAAGTGTTCAAAGCCAGATGGGATAGGGTTTTGAGCACCCTGACCTTGTGAAAGATGTCACTGGTCACAGCAGGAGGGTTGGACTAAGGCCCTACTAACCCAAATAATTTTGTGATTCTATGGTTCATGTAGTTCTGCACTTTTATATTGGTGATATATACGGTCTATAGTATTTAAATTTCTTAAGAAGAAATAAGCAAATTAAATCCTCTCTTCCATTTAATAGGAAATGGGTCTGAGAAGAGGAGGAAAGTTCGTGAAACCAGTTCTGTTCACTAATGTCACTGAGAATGTTAGCAATTCATTTTTCACAGTGCTTTTCCATTTAAAAAAAAGTCTTCCAAGCACTTTTCTTTTTCCTACTTACAGTATATATTCTTTTGGGTTAATTAGAGCAGTGGGGTTAATTGACAGGCTTTATATTGTTACAATACATACTAGGCTTTAAATGAAATTGAAGGAAAAATAATAATAAAGGGGGAAATTTAAACTCTTTAAATTTCCTGTTGATGGCTGTTATTGAAATAAAAAAATATGTATTTGGTACTCTAGGGGAAAAATCATAACATGGTTTATGTAATGCTTCCTTAGACATTCAATAAGGTTATGTTGATTCAAAGCTCTTCTTAATGATAAAAATCCTCAATAAGCTTCGCATTATGAGTCGTGATTAAAGGCAAAAGAAAAAGAAGTTGATTGCATTTTTTTTTCTGTCAGGAGCATCATGACAAACATATATTTTAAATTCAAAGTGCCGCTGCATCAAACACAACATGCAGGCTTCCTGCAATTAACTCAATAAATTCATCACTCTGCCTTAATTACAATGCCACTAGCTAGCATTAACTTGAGCTGTAGTTCCAAGATGCAGAAAGATGTTCCTGTCCTCCCACAGGCTAATCCTGTTTCTTCTCATTTGTTAAGTTGGTTTGTTTTGCTGGTGGGGTTTTTTTGTTGTTTGTTTTGGGGTTTGTATATTTATTGGGGGGGCAGTTAAGAGGGTTACTTTATCATCTTGTGGGAGGGTTGGGGTTTTTTTTAAATGTGGATCTATTTTATTAACTACTGTACAATGTGATTCTTTCTAATGACTCTTAGCTCACATACAGGAAAACATAGTTGGAGGGGAAGTATTTAAATTGCCTTCACTTCTCAAGGCCATTTTAAATTTACATTTAAATGCAGCATTTTTTATTTAATTGCAAAAACACATTTACAGTACATGAAATGAAGGATTTTAAAACATTATTTCTAAGGGAAAACCTCCTTAGACTCAGAATCACATATAACACTTTAAACTTCTGATCAAAGATAATGTTTTCAGCATGCAAAATTATACATGTGAACAAGACAAAAAACGGTTATTTGAGTCATCATTCACTGCAACACTGGAAAGACAGGTATGTATATATTGATATAATGCTTTGCCTCAAATTTGCTTTATAATTTTTGCACATTCAAAATGTGTGATGTTCAGGTTTTCAGAGAGTGAAATGACAGTCTAAAGTATATTCAATAGACAATACTTCTTTAACCATCAAAAATTAACAAGTTGGCTATGCTGATAAAATTCCATGTCTGGCATGTGGCAGAACATGAAGGAACATGTCTTTAAAGAAGAATAATACAGTGAATTTCTCACAGTGTTTCTGTACAATGTAATAGCTGCAAACATCCCCCCCATCCCCAAAAAGAAACCACGAAGAAACAACAAAAAAAGAAATCCCCCTGAAACCAGAAAAAAATATTTAAACCAGATTATTCAAACTTAGAAGTGAGTTAGGAAAAATGGACTTCAAAATTAAACCCAAAATTTCATAAGCAGGTATTAAAGAGTACACAATGGTTTTTTAAATGTTTGTTCCTCTTTATGTGTTCAATTCTGTCAAGTACTTTAAATTATCTGTTCCCTCTTTTTCTTGGTTCTTATTTTCAACAAACAGCATAAGAAAGTGAAGGAGCTTGTAAACTTTGCACTTACATGGGAGAGTGAAATGTGGGAGTAATTGTTCAGTTGTGCATCACACTCATAAGAGGCTGACATTTCTTTTTAATGGGAAGGATAACTTCCACACAATAGGATGAGCGCTGAAATGAAGTTTAGTATCCTAAAACAGATGGATGTATCAAACAGTCTTCTACTTAATGACTGCTATAGCAAATAAAGCCATTACAGCAGTCTTTGTGAACATGAGCTCAAGAATAAATATACATTTGAAAAAGCAATTGAAATACCAGTATGATTAGAAAAATTATTTCACTAAATAAAATTTTCCTAACTGTTTATCTAAGAGCTTAAAACCACCTAGTCAAAATCTTGAAGAGAACATCCAGAGTTATTCTGGTGCTGTCCCCAAAGCCCATAGCATCTTTGGAATATCAGCCTTTAAAAAAATGTAGTGCTATGCAATTTACTTTTGCTAGCAGAGTACACAAAATTAACAATGAGTTAACAATCATCTAATTTGATTTCTGACTCTTTTTACAGCTTTTAAGCAAAACTGAGAGTAAAACTTTGACTGAAAGCTAGTATGTCTGTTTTCAGCTTTCTGCAGTAAGGAACACTATAGAGATATTCAAAAATCATCTGGACATGTCACAGCCCTGAGTGACATGCCCTGAAGACTCTGATGGAATAGATGACCTCCAGTGGTTCCTCCAACCTTACTCTTCCTGTGATTCTGTGAAAATGATTTCACTGTTCACAGCAGGGACAGTCACCTCTCCTTGGGGTCTGCTCACGTTTCCTGAATGTACTCAATATCTATGAGCTAATAATTGTGTGACAGTAAGAAGAGTTCTGGGAATATTAATTCTCTGTGTTTAGCATGGTCTTGTTACCTCAGTGTCATAAAAACTCTGAACTGTTGGTGTCAGTCCCTCATTTATAGTTCTAACATTGCTTAAGGATAATGGAAAGCCTTACACAAACTTGTAAAGCTTAACAAGACAAAGGCTTTTTAAATGGGCGTTTTATGTGAGCTAAGTGAGGGGTGAAGCCTCCAGTAATAGTTCATATTTCATGGGGACTTGGTTTTCATGAAATCATCTTGGTGTCATCTTTCATCCATAATACAATATCAGTTCATTAAAATTCAATGCAGCACTGAACTTGGTCAGACCAAAATGGGGCTGAAAAACGTCATGTCTGATGCACAGATAACCAGACCTTATGAAGGTGAAACTAGTTTTCAGTATCTGCACTGTTCACTTGATTGATTCCATCTTAGAAGTCACGTGGCTTAATGTTTCCTGCATGGCCTGCCACTGTCATGCAAACGTGACCTGATAACACATTGTCAGGACTACTCCAGAGAGCTTACAGCAATCTAAAATCTTTTCACGGAGTGTGAAGTTCCATCTGAAATGTGCATATTTGATAAGCAGTTCCTGTTCTTCTATCTTTCATTTTCAGAAAGTTAATCTTCTGTGCTCCACTGAATCTTGTGTCAAAACGATCCGGCTCAAAAACGCATCAGGTAGCCCAATATCACTGAGCCCCTGGGAACAGACAGGTTTCCTTTCCCATAAGCGGACAGCTGCAAGAATGGGAGCAGCAATATGTTGTGCTGCTCAGTCCCTTTTGAGGAGATGCACTTTCAGGTATCAGGATAAAAATCCTTTTGAATTCAGTTCTATTACTGTCTGGTCCTTAGGGTTAGGCTCAGTTACAGAATATAAACCATTTTTCCTCTTGAAGAGGTGTTCTTAGCAAGTGGGCTGTGTTGTGTATGAAATCTATTTTGCCCATTTAATGTCCGTACATGATCTCAGTATTTCCCAGAACAATTTCAGGCAATGACAAGTTCCATGGATTATCACAGCAGTGCTTTGCTACACCTCTAGCACTCAGCATTTTGCTGTCTGAGTGTCTGTCCCCACACTGTCAGGGATGACCTTATCTTTCACACCACACCAATCAAATCTGTGTGATAACACCAGCTGCCTCTGCTATTTATATTGAAATAAAACAATCAGTTTCTACATTCACTAACCCAAATGTCAAGCCACAGTACTTTATGTGGCCTACAATTTGCTGGTCATTCACTAACCTCCCCTGCATAAATCACTCCTTAGTTTAAAACAGTAATAGTTTAGTTTTTATGTGAGAAAGAATAGTTTGCCCACAACACCTCAGAAGTTGCCCTAGTACCTCACAATCGCCCATGCAGCAGATTTACCCTTGCTTCTGGAAATAGTCTGGGAGGGGAAACTCCGGAAAGACACCCTGAGTTACAGAAATTCATTCCTAGGTCCTCTTTAACAAAATTCAGTATTTCTTGCCCCATAAATCACCCTGAAGGAAACTTATCTTAGTTGCTTCAGCTATTTCACAGCAACTCAATGTTGGTTTTCTGCATTTGCAGCTATTCAAAATAAATTTTTCTGCATTTTCTAATTATTCACTAGATTAAAAAAAAAAAAGGAAAAAAGTGAAAAAATTAGGGATAAAATATCAATATTTCATTTCCAGGTAAAAGGGCTGATAATGCAGGTTAATCAAAGCCACTGACCTTGGTGCAAGCACTAGATAATGTTGCATAATACAACACTCCAAGGGAGGGATTGCAGTTGTACTGTTTAGATTGTATGAATTATATTTGAAAAATTGGTCCTGAGCACTATAATTGTCTTTATTATTTTACACGTAGTCAAAGGAAAGTTCTCTTAAACACATTTTGGTAGACAGTAACACACAGTTAAAAACAATGTTTCTTTGCTTTAGATGTTCTCCCATCGGTTTTCTAGTTGAAATGAACAGGGCAGGAGACTTTTTCTCCTTTTTAATGCCTTTATTAAAAGCCATCAGGTTAAGACTGGGAGGCTCGATGGATCCACGGCCTACTTCGTCATGGCTCCCAGGGTTACTCGGAGAAGGAGGAATGTGCAGCTTTGTCCGCTAAAGGGCAGAGCTGCAGATCCCGTCCTCATGAGAGCAGTGGGCATAGCCCCATGTTACCATTTTCGACTTTTCTAGCCTCGGCATCTTGGCTTCTGCTGAGGTCTTTGCTCAGGGCGAGGGACAACAAAGGTTTTCAGCATCTCTGCAGGCTCAGCACTCGGCTTTTCACGTCCAGACATCACTCTGATCTCTTAATTCTGTGTTGGCTCATTGTTTTTGGGATCCTTTCCGTAAGTTTGGTGGGGTAGCTTCCCATGGCATGCTGGTCCCAAGGTTATTTTGCATTCTCTCTGATGATCCCCCCATGTCCCCTCCTCTCACCTTCCGGGGAAGTGCCATTAACCTAGCCCCAGATAGGGCCTTACCGATATAAAAGAAGCACCGGTGATTACAATAACAAACAGGTAGAACTTCACCCTGGCAGCAACTAGTTTAACTGGTTTCACTCTGCAACCCTTTTTTGTTTTTCCCAAAAAAATGGGCAGATTTTTCACTTATAACATAATGACAATGTAATTCTGCTGGAGTGATGGATTTTGCCTTTTGAGATGTGTTCTTCCAGATAAAACGGGAAGAGATTGCCCAGTATGCACGCCCATTGGGAGTGAAACGCCCAACATTTTTACTCCCAAACGTATCATGTCAGTGTTTTGTGTCTTTCAAGGGTTGGAAGCAAACCATGGAATTAAAAGAGTGGAACCCTTCTCCACCTTGACTCTCCAAGAAGACAGTAACCTGCACTGTAACTGTATGCCATATTCACTGTAAAGTGTCCTCTCTACACATTCACAGATCTGCTAAACATTATTAAACAAGAACTAGCTGCCCAGTGCTGTGATGAATCAAGTTTTAACAGGAAGCAAGAGCTGCTTTTCTAAGCATTTGAAAGGGGTAAAATGGGAGAATGAAACAACGATATTTTATTTCCAGTCTAGCCTGCAGCAGCGACTTGACAGTGAGACCAGTGAACTATCTCAAAATTATTTTGAAGCTACCCCGAGGCAAAAAAATCATCAAGATGGAAGAGCAGAGCTAAAAAATAAAAACAAGCTTTTCAGCAGCAGACCCATCATCCCCATTAATCACAGTAGCTGAAAGACACACTTCTGTCCCCCTAAACTCCCTTTAAAATTACTACTTATAGTACATGTCATACAGTCAGCTAGCTCTACTAGGCCTTTTTTTAGTATTTAATCATACAGATTATTTTCAGCACACTACTGGATTTTCCACATTCAATTGCAGAAATACCACATAAAACACTGCACTTGACCAGAGCTTGTCTGAGATTTTAAAATTTAAGTTCCTTGTAAGAGAACAAGGTCCAAAGTTACTGAAAGTCAGCTCTTCTAAATTAAAAACAAAGAAACAAACAAAACCACCCAAAAAACTGAACAAAAAGCTATGCCAGAAAACAGTAAATACTTCCAAAACCAAATTTCTAGCTATATTTCAAAGCTAGACCTAGATTGTCACATTACATACAGGTAATTGACAGGTAAAAACTGAAGTTGACAGTTGAAATACCCAGTCCAATGAACATGCTGATTGGAGACATCAAATTCCTCTGAACCAGGTCCTGAAGACTAATTAGAACTTGGAATAGATATACAATGCTCAGGACAAGAAGGAATTGAAGCACTGGTTGATTCAGCCATTTTGTCTGATTGACTGACCTGCTAGGTCCCAGTGATTCTGGCAACACTAATTGTCAACATTGAAGATTATTTCTCTTGTGATGTGCTTTCAAATCCTTAATTATTTTTTAGAAACACATATTCATTTTGGTTATTGGCCCATTTGAGAAATGGGCTATTTAGCCCGATGTACACTGTTAAAATCATAGCTGTGTGGTATGTACACCATTAAAATCATACCTGTGTGGTACAGGAGATAAGAAGGTCCCATAGTTAGTTAAGCATGAAGAAGCAAGGTCTCTTTTATCTCCAAATATACTTCAGCTTGCCTTAAACAACTTCATAAATTATAAACTCCCTCTGTATTGGATTGTAAGGGGCTATTTCTTCCTTGGATTTTGAAGATTTCTCAAAAAAGGCATTTATAAGACATTGCTACTTTTCAGTCTCACCAGCATTCACCTGCTGTTTCACAACTTTTCAATATCTACTAAAGTTTTTTATAACTTCTCTACAAAGTCATAATTTGTTAATGAATAACTGTAATCAGAATTTAATATCAATAATACAACTTATGGACAGACCTGCTTTGTCTTCCAGTCATATTTACATAATTGATAGATCCCAGTCTTACTTAAATAAGCTTTATTAGACCTTTAAAAATCAAAGCTTGAAATACACTAACTATATTTATCATAATCTCATGAATATCTAGAGAGGTTTTATTTTTTCACTTTGCATTTGCACTTTTCTTTTTGTTTGAATACCTGGATTTTACTCTTCCAGGAGAAACAAATGTTGCTTGAATTGCATAAGTGCCATCTAAAGGCCACAAGTACCCAGGGGGACCACCCTAGATCTTGATTCTTCAGTCAACATTTTGGCTCTGCTCAGACAAGGCAGTTAGACACAGGCATAACATTAAACACCTAAATAGGTCCATTGGACATTAGCAATCAGATAAATAGGAATGGAGTTATTAGTAAACATAAGATTTCCACCCCAATTGCAAAGACACACTTCATTTGTTTTGTTGGGGTTTTTTTTTCCTGCCTTATAGTGCTTAAGAATTTTTAAGGTTGTTTGTAAGCATTTCACAAATACCCAAGTACTCATAAGAAGAACACTACTGATCTTGAAATGAACCTTTACAGCCTGACCAGAAATGTAATCTCCTTAGTATTTCCTGCACCCAACTGCAGTGTGATTGTATTTGGAAGCAATAAATTTTCAGTGCAGAGATTTCATTGACTGTTGTGGTTAATCTGATTTGGACATGAATTCCCTGTAATCACAGACTTTGTACTAGTCTGACACATGTACATTTACGAGTCCTAGCAAACATTAGGGTAACTTAAACAGGAACTACCTTCAAAATGTCGCTGAATTACCTTGATAACGCCTCAATACCAGCAACAAGCATAGTTAATTTTGTCAATAAAATGTGTGAAGTTAACATGTATGAAGTATGAATATGAAGATTACGGACTTTGTCAGGCTACGTACTTCAGGGGCACAAGAAAATCATGCTTCTTTTATCCTCACTGTTACTCAATGACTCCAAAAAATGAACTTAAGGCTCTAGCTAGTAAGAAGCAGTAAGTCCGGCTCTTCAGGCACTGTCTTGGTACTTCCTAACATTCCATGGACCACCTGCAAAGGAAACAGGCATTACTGATCTCCAAGAATGCTGAATGAGGATAAGCACCTCAAGCGCTCAAATCCTGTCCCTGTGGCAAACTGGCAGCTCCCCTCTTACAGATGGATGTTTGATTGAAAAAACAACTTATTCAGTGCAGCAAATGCAAACCATGAGAGAGAGGAATTTTTTTCCTCCATTTCCTTAGTAAGTCACAAAGAATTGTGTGGCAGTGTGCTGAGCCACCTGGTTTTGGCCAAGGTAGCATTCAGGTACTTTGTTTTCAGAAGGCCCACAGCTGCGTGTTTTGAACAGTATTGTTATGCTGTTATGGAGAGTACCAGCCATGGGTGTCTGTGACCTGGCTAAAGCCCTGCCCTCACTCCCACCACTTCACTATCCAAAGCCTGTTATATTCTGCAGCTGTGGCAGATTTGCTATGCTAGATGCATACTGACTGCCCAGGGGCACTCAAGGGATTAATGAGTAGTTTTGTAGCCAGCCCAACCCAAGAATCCCATGAATAATCAATGGTACTCGAGGCTCTTCAGGTAATTGAATTGCAAACCTAGTAATAACTAGAGATGTATCAGCAGCAGAATTATGCTTATGCCTGGCTCTAAATGTACAGACTAATGAAAAAAACTACTGATTGTGAGGATTATTAATCTACTTCTATACCTATATTAAAAAAAGAATCTCTATAAATTTGTGAATCTGATTGATGTTCTTCCTCTCTGAGTCACCCTCTAATTGTGCTTAAACCATGTGATTCTAGTACACCCAGTGGCAAGATTAAGAAAGAGGTAGAACACAGTAAGATTATACATATATTTTAAAGGTGTAAGGAAAATTTAACACTAGAAAACTGATTTTAATGAGTTAGTCATGGGTAAACAGGTTAA